>NC_065517.1:8326583-8343335 GCF_006386435.1 Epinephelus moara | reverse complement strand
TAAACCAGCAAGGCGATTCGCCATTGAACCCACTAACAACACCCCCCCCCCCCCCCCCCCCCCCCCAACAACTGAACGAGAAATCCCATCACTACTGTTCATACTTAAATAACATCACAACTTCAAGTAACACCGTTTCAAAATGCAACTATACATCATGCACATGCATGGGTGGCGGAAGGGGAAAAGCACCTAACCAACATTCCAGAGACACAGGTTCAATCCCTGGCCTAAAGACTTACAGCTTGGCCAGGTGCTCCAATGAACACAGCTGACAGAGTTTTGGTTATGGGGCCAGGGAAAGAACATGACTGCAAGACAGTAGCATGACAGTTTTCTCAAGCCAACACTGATCAGTTCTCTTCTAAGCTATCTGAATGTGCAGTGCCCTGCCCGGCTATGGACAACAGTACTAAATGATTCAGCACTTTCTCCTGGCCCTTTATTGTGTTGCTATTCAAACGTCCACCCTTGCTCTTGTTCTTACTCTTGCATGTAATTTTGTGCACTCACATTGACTTTCTCTTCAGCGTCATCCCCTAGAGAATACATCGATGTGTTTACCTGGTATCCTTATGTCTGTTTATCCACGCTATTCTGAGGCCCAGGGATGGGTAACAATGTATTACAAGAAACACACAGCCCACTTTTCATGTTCTTTTTTTAAAAACTGTACTTCCACTCTTTACTCAAGTAATGTATTTTTTACTTCACTACCTTTGTTGTTTATACATTTGTTACATCAAGTCTGCTCCAAATGCAGGGATTGAGAGTAGCAGGAGAAGCACGCAAGGTGCTCCTCTGCTGTAGCAGCCTGGAAGAAAAAGAAGCACCACCTGTCTTTAACCATGATGTGACAATGACATAGCAACACTGAGAACAAGAGGCAGCTTCCAGCGACAATCCAACATCTGGCCACACTTGTAACACCAAAATCTAAAAAAGATAACAGTAACATTATGAAGTGCTTGCTGTGTCTCTCTCAAAAAAAAAACTGTGAGATCTCTACTTGTAAAAACCCCTTTTCTCATCTCCACAAGCACACTAGAGTTGCACATACTGCAGGTGAACCTGTAGTCCACTAGGTAATGTTAGCTATGTTCACTTTTCATGCACAACATTGATCATTTTTATTTACTTGAGAAGGTTGTTTTTTTTTTCTTACATAGTAATTTTGACTTTTACTTGAAACATTTTTTATGGGGGTAACCATGCTTTTTCCTTTTACTAAATTTTCAGTACTCCACCCACCACTGCTGACATTATGATGCAATGCCACTTTTTGAGACCTATGATCAACAAAAGCAGATTTTTTTAACAACCTGTCACAACATTTTCAACTGTGTTTGTGGCTACAAAGTGTATTTTTAGCCAAAACACATTTTCCTAACTCTAACTAATAAGGTTTTGTGCTTAACCTAATTACCCACCACAGCGTAAATGTACAATGCCAGCATTTATTCCGGTGATTAAATTCATATGGCCGCTTATTTGCCTGACTGAAAGATACTACAACCACTCAAACTGGTTGTTGCTCCTTACTTTTCTCATCTCTCCTTAAAACTTGGACTTTATGGCACCAGTCATTGACTAAAATGGGCCTAATCCTACCCCAACGCCTTACTCTGCCTCTGATTAGATTATCCTGATATTCTTTCCCTAACCCTAACCAATGTCACTCTTCATGCCTAAACCTAACCAACCCAACCAACTAAAGCAGTAAGTACTTGCCAGTTAGAGGGAGACAAGGGCCTAGATCACACAGAAAGCATTTTAACAGCTGGAGACAGCTTTTTGTAATCGTTTTTTTGCTTGCTATTTTTGCGTTGCTATGCGCCTCGTGTTTCTATGCTCAAGGTGCCTGGCATTTTTGCCAGAGTGCTCTGAACTCCTTGAGTCGGAAAACCTTTAACTCATAGCAGAAAAGTGCCCTATGTTGTCTGCTTTTTTCCCCATTGTCCAATCAGATAAATTTAAGAGGCGGGTCTGTGGTGGTCAAAACAAGTTTATAGTTGGTAAACAATGGAGGAGAAACTAGTAGTGCTCAGTCACTCGGCAGGACCAATGGACCTCCTGTTGTTGGTTTTCATTTTTGTTATGCTAGGCCCAGTGATAGACAGCAGGCTGTCAAACTGCCCCCGAGCCATCCTAAGATATGCCTGGAAATGGCCATCATCGTGGCAAAGCTCCTGGACCAACTGGTGGAATTCCCCAGGATCGACCCTCTTGTTTAGGGTCTCATGTGCCCACACAGATCTTCGTTTCCATGTGCCCAACAGCCTGTTTGCTGACAGCCTCTCACCCTCAACCAGAGCTAGAGCAAGTACCCTCCGCCTGTCCATTTCAGTAACCAGCTACTAATTACTGTGAAATACATAAAATAAAATAAAAAAGGTGGATGGATTACAAAGGATGGTTAGGGTGATAAAAAGGTAAAAAGGCAGTTCGGTGCGCCTCGCATTTTACAACCTGCAAAACGCTATCTGTGTGATCAGGGCCTAGGTACGTAGGTAGGTAGGTCCCCCTAGGATATGCATCCCTATCCTAAGGGGAAAAAAGGGGCTAACCGGGCAGAGAGGGAGTCTACTGAGCGTGTTTTATGGGCCCAAAAGTGCAGTAGCCTGCACACATTCTGGCATGTTCTGGCGTATGTGCTCTGTGAGTAACTTTTATAGATGTGTCTTGTAATGCATTATCCATTTTTACTAAATACATCAGTAGTAAATCTGGATAGAAGCTTTAAAACGGCCACACAGAAACCTGGACATGGATTACGTCAGCAACATAACATCCACTACTGGCCGTTTCCTAGTGTAGACACACACAAGACAGATAAATACCATCTGTTTTACTGCCACTGTCTTATTATGTCATGTCTTTAAAATAAAACTCCTGTGGACAAAGTCTGTTTAATTCCTAAGTCATGCTAAGAACTTTTAAGATAAGAGATAAGAGAGCTACTTTAAGTTAAGATTGCATACACTTAAAACGGAAGTCCAATGCTTTCCATTGTCACATAATCCTCTCACTGCGGAGCAATGTAATCTCCACATTGCGTCCACTAGACATAATCTGTTCTTTAGAGTTTTTACTCATTTGAGCAAAATTTGCAAGACTGCTGAACTTTACCCAACAATGACTGCGATCACTTTCCATAAACTCTGGTTGACCTTATAATGCTCTGTCGGTGCAACATTTAGTGCTATACAAAGACATGGTAATTGAGGACACTGAAAATGACCATTTATAACAGCTGTTGCAGTTTGTATATGAGACCAGGAGTCACTTAAAGATAACTTTAAAGCACAGTGCATATTTCCAAACTCATGCTATCGAAAAATATTTATACATTTGTGCAGAACTGATCTCTTGAGAGCCAAGAATCACAGCCATACCCCTATAAACCCCTCACATCCCAATGCCTGCAGCTTTTGAGGACATACCAATGTTGCACTTCCTGTAACATGTGCTAAATCATATCTTCTTGTCTTCAGTCTAGGTAAAGTAATGACAGGGTTCCACCCAAGGTGAAGGACATACTAATTCACTCTGGCACAGCATTGTTTTGATGTAGAGATAGCGGCAGGCAGAGGTGAGTGATGGAGCTGTCCGACAGGAATGAGAGGAGGCCGGGCCCTCAGTCACAGCGGGACAGACAGATGGGGCATCATGGGAAACATGCCTGAGATCATAAAAGACTCTACAGGACATAATGAGAGACTTTGGGGTGGGGGGAGAAAACTCCCAGGAAGGCATCATTTAACGGCTGTTCAAAAACAACTCCTGGTGAGTGAGTGATTTTCACTTCGCTCGTGATCTCTCTATCTGTTGCTCCTTTTTGCGAGTTCTTGACAGACGTGCACTCGCAAAGACCTTTTAGACTACCGGTAAGTAAAACAGAGTCCTTTTTGTCTTTGATTTGGGTAAATGACATCTTTACGAGGTTGCATCACAGATGGATGGTCCACCACGGCACATCCATCAGCACCAGAGCAAAGGGGGATGGAGTTTCCAGACTCTCCCAGCGTGTCTTGCTCTCTTTCTGTAACACCCCTTTATGAGTCACCTTGTCAAAGTCTCTGAAGCCAGACAACCTTATTTTACTGTATGGACATGTCTTTGTTTTCCAAACTCACTGGAGGAGAAGATTTTCAAGGTCTAAGGTGGGAAAAAAAGATAACACCTTTGAAAGAAAAGCTTCTCAAGGATTCTAAGTCAGCAGAAAAAGAGGGAAAAGAAGCACAAAGTCTGAGGCCTAGAATGTGGCTCGCATTGCTTCTTATCTTGAATACACTTTTGGCATTTTCATATTGACGTCCGGCATTTATCAAGATTAACTCCCGCTCTGTGCAGAGAGTCCTGCGGAGAAGCTTAACTTCTCCTCACAGTTCTGATTTCCATCCAGCTGGCCGGCTCTCAACGACAGACCTTTTCAAAGCTCGGCTGAAGAATTCATTAGCACTCCTGATTTCAGTGACAGGGACTCGCGGACACATATTGATATGATCATTATCAAATTAAACGCACCTCTTGTGATATATTAAAAAGCCATTGGAGTTTGGTAGTGCCCTAACAGGAGCAGAAGCCACAGGGCACTGCTCACCCCTCCTGAACCCCTATCACTCTCCCTCCCATCTGCCTTTCACATTACTGCTGCTCATGCTGAAGACTGGAAAGGTCATCCATGAAATGCTCGGTGTGGGATTATTCAGCTCGCTGTTCTCTGTCATCTCAAATTGTGAATTTACATTACTCACTCACTGGTCTTCATTGCATCACTGCTGAATATGAGGCTATGCTGTAAATGTTGCACCACAAACAAACTTAGCATTTCTTTTTTGAAATCCAGCGACAGGCACTCAGGCACCAAAACCTTGTGGAGCTTATGAAAGTAACTGAAGTCAGTGTCAGAGTTGTCAGGAGGCCAACTCACCCTGGACCCTGTCTACACTGGCAGTGTAGCAAAACACAGGTTAGCAACAGTATAGCAGCTTGTTTCCTGTAGTTAGCATCTACAAAAGCATTCATCTGAAGCACTTTTGTTTGTCACAGCCCAAGTAGTTACTTGTCACTTGTTATGTGTGTTAGTTAAAAAAAAATAGATTTGAAGCCTAAAGAGATGCTTCAGAGGTGAATGAAGCACGACGCATGAAGCATTAAGCACGAAGTTCTCAGCATCCTCCATGTGGAAACCTTCATTGCAGTCATCACATCTGCTGGTGTGTGCGCACCATCCACAACATTATTGGTTACATGCTCACATGAATCACACTCTAGTCTGTTAAGGAGTTACTATTGCTCTCCGACACTGTAGTGGACACTCTGGACACAGCTACAGCAAGCACAAGACCAAGCCACTGTAGAGAGAGAACAGACCACTGAAGCAAAGTGCTGTTAGATGGGTAAATATCATAGATGTATAATAACTACAAACCAGACCCCAAGATGGTGCCTATTTAGTCTAATGGAATTGCTCACCTGGGGCATATGGCAATAAAAAGACTGTACCTTCCAGGTTTACTTCCAGGGTATGCTGCTCAGTGACAGTGAATATACACAGTTGTGTTTCTCGCACTGACCCCACCCCCCACCACAAGACTCCCCCTCTTTCTCCATATTCAAAAAAATCACTCAAGACTCACCTGTTCAATGCTGCTTACAATCACTGAAAGATTCTTCTCATCCCTTATTTGTTGTCTTGCTTGTCTGTTTTTTTGTTGGTTTTTTTGTACGTACCTGAATTTGTAAAGCATCTTTGAGTGACATGAAAAGCGCTATATAAGTATAATGTATTAATATTATTATTGTTATTATAAGTAGTAGTAGTAGTAGTATGTTCTGGCATGTACTAAATTCCTAAATATTGCTACTGTTCACTCGTGTAGTAGCACTTTCAGTTCCGCTATTTATCCAATGCTAGCTAATGTGTAGTGCAAGTGAATAGTGAATGTGGATCCATTTCAAGTGAAACAAATTTGCAAACCAGGTGGTGAGAAACAAGGCAGTGTGGCAAGTGGAGAAAATAAAGGGTGACAATGGACAATATATTGGCTATGTAGCATATCCGGGCCTAGACTTCCTCCACGTACTAGTCATACCAGCTAATCTCTGTCTCTATAAACAGATATCTGCATAGAAACTAGGAATGCTTTGGGTACCAAAATCTTAAATTGTTGCCTACAGACTCTGCATTCATGCATGAATTCAAGTTACTCCGACTGCAATTTCCAAATCATGCACCCATAATTGCAGGGTTTTGGGGTTTCACAGCAAAACTGTCCTATTACTGACTGTCCTACCAGTATGGCTCCTATGGAATAAAAAGTAGTATAGACCACTTCATTCTGGGAAATGTAGCGTCCATGGTGTTTGAAGGTTGACCCATACTAGGTACTGAGAATGAGGATTTCTCAGCCCCCTGATGTGTCACAGTTGACCATTCTTTTTAAATTTGTCTCTTTTGAACCCCATAACTAAATGGAAGTATAATTCTAAATCAGCCCTTTAAGCTCTTTACTCCATAATATAATAGATTTGGCTTTACTGGAGGCAATAATCCCAGTTTCATCCAAATCAAGCCAGAGGCATTCATGTTTGATAGACATAGCTCTCTCTTTAGTCTCTATCCAAGCCATTTCAGGAGGGTACAAGGGTCAGAGCTGTAAGACTCTAACAACATTCCTGTTACTCCAGAATCAGAAGTGCTAGAGGAACAGATAAGAGAAATGTGAGTGAAGTAGTGAGGTAAGGATGTTTTTTTTATATCTAGATAACAGCATATTGGATTGAGTAGAGGAGAAGGTACAGGCGAGGTGATATGATTCAGAGGGGACAGGATGATAAAAACCACCAGAGCAGTTTAGGGATTCTGGGCCTCTCACACTGCACACTAGGAAGTTGTTATCGTGACAGGGATGGTCAGGAACCGTTGAGACATCTCATCTTAGTGATCACAGTGAAATCTCCAGCAGCGCATCACTCAGCTGTTGTAGAGTTTTCTCCGTAGAGAGCCCAGCAACATTGCATCAAAAATCCTGCAATGTAACCACTGTTAAAGCTCATCTGTGAAAATCTGCAGGAACTCACTGCAGCTACAGGAGGTGGGACAAAACTAATCTATCCTGAAGAAGAGTTTCTTAATAAGGTGCATTAATCTGTTCTCATGTTTGAGGTTCATGACAGACACAGGGTTCTGCTGGCAAATACATTTAAACAGTTTAAGATAGAATAAACAAACAATAATAAATAATAAATTTATTTTTTTCACATACAGGATTAGAAAAAGGTAATCTATTAATAGCTTAAATAAATACAAGGTCAAGTTAAAATATGCAAAAGACCCAACCATAAGAAAAATGATCATTACTCATGACAAACCACAAAATAATTCATTGTATCATAGAAGGGTTTAAATGCTCTCCTATGAAAAGGAACACAGTACAGTTAAAGGAGCTATATGTAAGAAATCTAAAGCAAATAGTCGTAAAATCCTCCTAATATGTCACAGAGACTAAGGAATAATGTTCATATAACATACTGATCTCACCGACAACAATAGTACGGCCAGAATATTTGCATTTAAAAAAATTTTTACGGTCCGCAAATCATGTTTATGTTTTGAATTTGTGTTTTGGCCTGTTGCGCCACCCACCGCCGTCTACCAGTCACGCAGTCAGTAGAGTCTCAGCATCAGTTAAAGTTACGACTGAGCTACAGCAGCACGGCAAGCAGCATTAGCAGTGTCCCAGTACACAGCATTAGCAGTCTCCTCAGCTGTATCCTGGCAGCAGCGTTAGCAGCAGAGAAGCCGGACTTGCTCGAACGGTCTGCTGGAAAACCGAAGATCAAGGACGCGGCGACGTGGCCCTGCCACGGCAGCTGCCCGTGGGCAAACAAATCAGTCTCCAGCGTGCCGCTGTCCAGCAACCTCGAATCTGTAGGGGAGGGGGGCGGACACGACTCGCAGCAGTATTTTGAATTTGAGTGCAGTAACCGTTTTGGCCACATTCTTACATACAGCGCCTTTAATTTGCATAACAAATAGCACCTGATGGATGACGTTACGTTCTTAACGAAAAATTACGTAATTAACATAAAATGATGAGGTTAGGTTTAGGACAGGGATACTCAACTTGCTTTGCCTGAGGGCCACTTTCACAAAATGATAGGGGGCTTTTGAACATCGGTCTCCAGGGTAAAGTCCTGTGTTTTGTGACTCCTCCATCACCTCAACCTGACTCCTAACTAGACCGCTCAGGACCGCTTATTTCTTTACTCTCCTTAGTGCATTGGTCAGCAATCACACCCTTCCAAAATATGTGGGTTATTATACAATCATTACTGGCTCAGGTGTGGATCAGTTTGGATAAATGAACATGAAAATAATTAACAGTTTATTTCAGGTTGTAACGCATTGACATTGTAAATATAATAACATTACCCGTAATCCTGTTGGTAACGCGTTATATTACTTTGTTACCGCTAAAAATAATATATTATTGTAACGCCTTACTTTTGTAACATGTTACCCCCAGCGCTGTACTTTACTACCACCAGTTGGTCATGTGACCCCAGCCTTCTAAAATACATGAGTTATACACAAATTACTGGCTCATCATTACGTGGGATATGTACAGATTTTGTTGCGTTACTTTAAGCAGGAAAACATATGAACAGTACATTAAGAACAGCCTGAACTATGTGAACTAGTTATTTTGAGTTACATCATCACCATGTTTCTTTTCCTAAACCTAACCTATGTGACTTTACTTACTGAAACCTAAAGACCTAATTATGTATTTTTTCAAGATTTAATGGAATTACGCTATTTTCACCATTGACACTGTTGTTTTGACTGATGTAACAAACACTGACAATTTGTTTCCTATTGTGACATCAGACTGAGAGGCAGCTGAAAGAGGCATGTTTAATGATCATATCAGCCTCCAAAGGGGAAAAAAATGAACTCCTGCATATCACATCTGCATTGATTTATTTTTTAAAAAATGTCTACAGCTCAGTCACAGGGACCTTTCTAGGTAATGTAACGTAAGCTAATTTATTTTTCAAAGTGTCATGCACCAAAAGGTACTAACCCCGCATGGGCTTACACGACTCTACAAACATATCAAAAACTAGAGCACTAACACAATGAGAGCAAAAGAACAAATATAATACACCTCCTTGCTTGTCAAACAAAATCAAACAATGTCAAAGCAGGTATGAACATAATCCTGCTCCTTTGACATTACTGCTATAAAACCTAACTTAGGCACTTCTTAAGCTCAGACTGTGCCTTTAACACATCAAATATAAGGCGCCCTCCTGCGCTGTTGGTAGGCATTTAACACAAACTGAGCCAGGTGAAACACTTTGTCTGTGAACAGGTACTGGAGTCTGCAATCATCAGACACAGAAGACAAATCAGGACATTCTGCAGATATTTTTAGAAAAAGCCTAAATCTCAGATTGGGATATAATAGCACGCTGTTCTAATGCACTTGAATAGCATGTGACAACTTTTGCTCATACACAAACCTACAAAAAGTGATGTGCCACATAATCATGAACCAATAATTTGTGTATAACCCACATTATCGGAAAGACTGTGACAACATGAACGATGAACTGACAGGAATGAAAAAGGAAGAGGCATAAAGGCTGGAAATCTGTGTAAGGAGTCAGGTTGGGGTGGTAGCAGGGGTTAAACAAACACAGGACTTTTCCCCAGGAGACTGGTGTTTGGGACCGTGTGAAACCAAGCAATGTGTCCTCCTACAATGGTTTGTATGATATCCTTTGAATTAGAGACCTGGTAATGACGTTACGTCCTTGAAGAGTAATGTTATTAACATAGAGTTACGGAGGTTAGGTTTAAGCAAGTATTTAGGTTTAGGAAAAGAGACATGGTGAGGACATACCTTAAAATGACTCGAAGTTCACACAGTTCCGAACAAGTCCTGGTGGAAAGTCCTGTTTTATGATCCATCCACTGCCCCAGCTCGCCTCCTAACTGGACCACTGAGGACCGCTTCCTTCTTTACTCCCATCAGTGCATTGGTCATGTGATTCCAGCCTTCCAAAATACGTAGGTGATACACAAATTACTGGCTCATCATTACATGGGTTATGTATATTTTGGTGCATGATTTTTTTGTGGGAAAATGTACGAACAGTGCATGAGAACACCCTGAACCAAGTCTAAGGTACATCATCACCGGGTTTCTTTTCCAAAACCTAACTTTCATTACTTCAATTACTGAAACCTAAAGACGCCCAACCACATTTCTTTTCAAAGGTCCTGAACAGTTGACAAAAAAAACAACCACTCTTCCGGGAACTATCTCGACAGGAAGTGCAACAAAGTCATAGTGAAAGAACTGCTTTTCATGGCACTCTCCACATCTCCAGTGAAAAAAACAGCTACGGGTTGCGAGAAAAAACACTCGTTTAGTGGCTAAAATGCTGCTGGGAAGTTTAGTGATTTGTTGGTTTCAAACATAGACTGTACATGTATATAAAGATGGACGACATGACAGCTCCCCAAAAGTGAAGCCAGAACATCTCGATTGCCCCCTGGTGACTGGCAGCAGTACAGGTCATAAAGCCCACCCCCTCCATGTTAATGGATGGGACATTGGCCAAGTACGCATCACATAACGTTTTTTCTTCCCAAAGATGGTTTCTGTCATTTAAGGTAGCTATACTTTTTTCTGTTTAGTTTTAAATAGTTATTTAATGCTATAAAACAGGGATTTTGCAACATGATTGACAACCGTGTGAACCATTCTGTGGACTTGGATTTAGTGACACTGCTCGCGAGTGGTTGGAAGGGTGTATGGGTGGGAAACTTGAGATTGCAACGGCGTAGACTGTGGCCCCGAATGACCACCAGAACAAGATGGCTGTGGCCACATCGCGGACTGTGGGGGTAAGTGGAGAGATGTCATCCATCTTTATATACAGTCTATAGTCTTGAACAGTGGTCTGCACCTTGGAAGGCGTCTTGCCTTGGTGTCATGCCATCCAACATCCCCTCCTGCTCCCAAATTAAATAAAGTCAGCTCATATACTATGTCACTTAAGAAATGTTGAAATGCACAAATGTAACATATTCATGGTTTGTCAAGGAACATTTCTTGACTGAACTGGTTGGTCTGGTATAGAGGCAAGTGCACTAACTTCTTGTTTTTGTCCTCAATGAAATGTTATCTCAGAAGGTTCTTTATACACTTCAATAAAAAATTTTGTATCTACCAAAAACTGTATTTGAAAATTATAAAACACAATGATCAGGATCATCCTTTATAGTATATCTGACTACTTTTAAATATGTGTTCTGTTTTCTAAAACTTCAACAGTAGGCTATTTATCATTGTGTACAGTCAGGCAAAGACAGAAAGGGACTTCCCATGTGAAACCACACAGTATCTCCTGCCAGAGTAATTACAGCCAAAGTGGGCACTCTTCCTCCAAGTGCAATGCATTAGCTCCCCAATAAATGATTTATAAATATGCAACCCACTCGCCCCTGTGATTACAGCACAATGAAGAAAAAAACGTGAAAGTGGAGATAGAGAAGCACACCTCTCCAGCTTTTCCCTCTGTGTTTTTTCTGCCAAATGGAGTAAGATGGACATGTTTAGCTCTCTGTCTTGACAGGTGGGATACAGGCTGAACTCAGGCCTGTAAATGTACAAGGGAAGGCTGTACTGCAGGGATTTCTGCGATGATGGAGTAAGTGGCTTCTCTTGGCGCTAAAGCATACAGATCAGCTGTCCCTTAGACAATACTCCCAGCTCTTGAGCAAGAAAAGTTTTTTTTTTCACCCTCCCACCATCCTCTACAGATAGAAGCTGATAAAAATAGCTCCATTCATTCTAACATAAGGGTTTTTCCTCTAACAACAGGGCCATTTTCTGCCAGGAGAATAATGCATTTCCTCTGTGTATTATTCCCAGTATCTAAATGGACATAAATGACTTTCAACAAAGCACATTTTTGTTTTGAACTTTAAATCATCCATTTAGTTTGCTGAATATTGTACAGCTGCAAATTGAATACAGCACCTTTCTTGATGATGGAAGCTTAAGGAAGAATGAATTGTTTTGTTGTTCATTTATCTGCCTGAATATTCAGTTATTTGCTGCACACAAAGGCAGAATATATAATGTAATAGAACCCACTTGTACAAGAAATCCATCTTCATGATGAAATTAGATGAAATAAAAGATCTGAAAAACATAATGTTTTATACAGAACAATTGACAGGGCTCTTACTGTTTTGGGTGAATATAACCCATTTGGTTTCAGGTATGCTTGTGTCAGAGCAATGAACGAAGAAAAGCAAAATCGGCTCTGACAATCTGCATGAATAAAAGGTAATTGGGTGTCTAAAAGCTGTTTCAATTTATTTGGATTTGAATTAAAAAAAATGCACCAAAATGTCAATTTTGTACCAGGTATCAAATACAGTAGACAGACTGGTCATGCTCCCAAGGAGAATTTATTGGCCCAGTGGCTGTTCCTCTATCATCATCCTCAGGACAGACATTACATTTTTAGCCACTTTATGGGCAAACCTGTAAAAACAGAACTGTAAGTGACAGTCAGTTTTTTTGTTTTACTGTGTCGTATAGTGTCTAGGCCAAGTTATGGGCGTTTGACATTAAGGCTACATTCAGACCAAGCCCTCTGGAACAGCTCTGGGCTGTAAAGCATTTTTGGTACATTGGCAACAGTCTGCACTGTAGATGTCTGCTTCCCAAAAACGTTTGCCAGGATACATTCATTATAAAAGAAACTGACTCTTTGTAAAATTTAAGCCATTAGGTTGAATAAAATTTATAGGCCTTGAAAAGCTAAAGCTTTGTCAGTAAGGTCAGATCAGACGAGGGCACATTTTAGTAGCCTGAGGCGGCTTTTTGGGATTGTTTTCTATAAAAGTGAAGCATTTTGCTCACTGCTTTTGCACTGCTAAGCACATCGCATTTTTGCAGGAGACAACAGCAACATTTAACAAAGGTAACGTCAAAAAAAATTGGCTCCATTACAGCTCACCAGGCTCATCAACAAAACAACTGTCTTATACTAAACATGTTTTCCAATCAAATACAACATGCTAATGTTATTAGCATAGGCCTATGGGATTTTACATTGTATAAATGTGACTAGCGAAGATTTCCTCTGCTCATATGAAGCCAGGATAAAGCACACACAAGACTTAAAATGTTTTGGGTTTTTTTGTGTGGGGGCTTTATTGTCTACATTATTCATTGTTTCTATCTATGAAATAAAAGTAAATAAAAGCTTAGTTTCCACTGAGTTAAATGGTTTCAGCTTACAAAAACAGACAGAAGGTCAGCGTTGCCACGACTTGTAGTTACATTTCTGGGGAGGTGTAGGTCAGGCTATGGCATAGGGTAGGGCATAGGGCCTACGTCAAGGCAGAGCTTACGCTGTGGGTACGGTGTCGATCTGACGCAGAAGTATAAATCCCGCTTTGAGCTAACATTAGCTCACTGTCATTGTCGCTCTAGGTAAGCAAGACAGCATCAACTACTTTCTACCATTAAGATTTAATATTAAGCAACTGACTAGCTGTTAGCTCACATCCTTTTCACCCTGTGCTGTTTGAAGAATGCAGACAAAGTTGGAAATATCTCTCAGCAATGCAAAAGCAGCAAGCAAAAAGCTTTACTCTGATTGAAAACAATAACTGCTACTGAAAAGTGCCCTGTCTGATGGGCTCCTGCTTCAACAAAAAAAGGTAGTGCAGGTCCTTTGTTTGGGCCCCAATTGTACCAGCAGCCAGCAGGAACTTAGCTGACAGCAAAGAACTCTGATGCTGGGATAAGACCACATTATATGTTTGTTTTTGGAGTTGGTCACTGTGTCAGATTAAGATTAAGCATTCTAGGGTCATAAATTCTTCATGGAGATCATCTTTAACAACTTATGAAACAAAGGGATATAATTGGAAAGAAGGTGCCATAACAGACTGACAACATCGACAACAGTGTCCCTGCGGTCCTATGAGCAAACGTCACACCACAGAAGTTCTCAAACCAGGCGAGAAAAATGCTGACATGCTAGTATTTGTGGTGGGAGACTGTATTGAATGACCTCCACTTGTACACATTACATAAACAAAATCAGTTATTGTTATGCCAAGTGCTTGTTTTCATCAAGACACTCTGTGTCTATAGGGTCACACCATTATCACACTGATATTTCGTAGTATGAGCCCGGCAAAATGCATGCTCTTAGTCAGCTCAGCCAAAGGAAAAGGTCTAAAATGCACACTCTCTGAGCTTTAATATGCATATTCTATCTGAAAGTAGGGAGCCCTTACTTTTATACTAGAGGGGAACCCAGTTCTATTAACACATCAGTCCTTCAGATCAGCATCAGCATTGCGTCCAGAAACCATCTTTACTCATTTCAATGGAAGCACTACACTGGCACACCAAGGGACTCAGACCCAAAAGACTCTGGCAGGAATGTTAAACATGGCGACGTTTTGTTATGGCCAAGTTCTCATTCCTGGTAGATGACCTTGAACAGCGTGACCCATGTCCTATTTATCTGGAGACTGTCAAGATTTAGGAGAATATGATTGCTACTAAAACAACTTGCCAGAGTACAATTTTGCCTCATAAACCGCTGTGCATTCTTCAAACCCATTGATGTTTTATTCAGACTGGACTTCCTGGATCGTATTTCATCATCTTACTGGTACCTGTAACAAGAGGTTCAGACGCAGTCTTAGTCTTCTTTAAATTACACTAACCAGAACTGCTTTTCATGTTTTCTCATCCTTTTAAGACTTGAGAAGGTTTCAGTTTGGCCACAGATTCATCAGAAAAAAGAGTGATGCCTCATGATTGATCACATTCACCACTACTAAAAAGGATATCATAAATCCTCCATTAATCTGTTCTTGTTTTAATGCACAGAAAAAAATATTGCATTTCAGGGCAAAGGCAATATGATCCGGCTTTGAGGCCACAAGTTTAAAACAGGCCACTGGATCAGTTTCACGAGTTGTCTCTGTTATGTGTTGGCCTCATGTAAACTGCTCCACTGAACACTGCTCTCAGTACTCTTTCCTCTCCCATCATCCTCATAATAAAGACCCTGACTGCACTATCGGAGGACACCACATCTTTATTGAGCTTTTATTGAATTGTCTGATGCAAGAAACTGCCGGAGCAGCATTCGGGTAGAGCTGCTGCTGTGTCGCCCCCAGGAAAAAACCTGTGTGTCCTTGTTTTACAGTGCAAAGGCTGACCTTGATACAACTGGGTTAAGGTGAAGAATGAAGACATGCAGGATCTCCCTTGCTGTCCAGGCACTCAGGTGCAGCTGAACAATTTGTTTTTACTTTCATGGCCATTGTCCACTCATGTGTGAAAGACTGGCTGGGGCTGCAGAATCTTGAAGACAAAACAAGCCTTAGACCACTCAGTGAGGCCACCGCGCACTCTCTGTCAAAGCCTGAGGCCTTTTCCAGTCACTTGCCTGGAAAGTCCATTAAAACAAAAGCCATACCTGTTTGCTTTTCATTGTGGGGAGAGCTATCTGACGAAACACTTGATGAATGGAATGTTTCTCTGTTTACTTTCTTTTTCAGGTGAATCAGACACAAATAGAAACCAGCCCAGTATCTTAGGAATGAAGTTCATATTGGACGATTAGGGCCTTACAATAACATCCAATATTTATGTCCTTTATAGCGAGGCAGAAGGGTGTGAAGGCTGGTGGATGGTAATGAAGGGCTCCAGACTTTCATGCAGGAAGTTGGAGTTCAGTTCACAGTTCACAGGCCTGCAGTTAAACTTTGCCTTACTTACCTCCTAATAAAAGTAATGATCTTCAAAGTTAACCAGCCTTAACCAAGTGTTAACCATAGACAGTATAAATAACAGATATAGCCACAGTGATGTCCCCCATTGGTTTGTGGACTCCAATTTTTGGACATGAGGGTGGAGATAACGCTAATGCTAGCTGCTAGCTCGGTTTGTACAATGCATTGCACTTCATGGTTAACTGTGATCATCCTTTTGCTAAAGCTAATTTTCACCAGCAATAAAACAGTCCCAAAACCATAAAAACAGAATGTACTTAGGCTCTTAAAAAAGTTATGTAATGTTATCCAGGGATTTGCTGAATTATCCAATATAAATGTTTTAGTTTTTTGTTTTTTTTTCTTTAAAGCAGCTGTGCGGAACTTTTCGTTTTCATTGATTATAGCGCCCCTTTGGTCGAAGCGGTATCCCTTTGGTCGAAGCGGTATGACACCCACAGCCTGGTGTCGTAAAATTCTGACTGCAGCCGGCAATTACAACATGCATTTGTTTTGGAGAGCGAGAGGATTAACTAACGTCAGGTCAGTCCAAGTAATTAGTGGAAACAGCAAAATTACTCAGTAAATTCTCCTGTCGTTTTTCTGTTCTGATCTAATCTAATCTGTTGTGTATTTTGAGCTACTAAGGCTACCGTAGTAGTGTGAGCCTCAAGTTATTCTGGGTAATGTAGTAACCGTTGTTGTGCTACTGGAAACAATGTGAAGCAGCCGTGTACGTTCGGTGTAAGGAGGAATAAACAGTTAACAAGTCATCTGCTGAGTCCGCATTATTATGTGAAAAGAATACTCTGACGATTTGGGAGTTATGCCCTTTCTCTATCATTTTCATATTGAGACAACATGATGGATATCTTGGCGCTTGTAGGGGGTCAGTACATCTTGCG
>NC_065517.1:8311492-8325830 GCF_006386435.1 Epinephelus moara | reverse complement strand
CTTCTTCTGTGGTTTAATCGCTGCGGGCGAGCAGAATCACTTCCGCCTCGGGTGCCGTATTCTGGTTTGCTGACTTCCGCTGTGTGTCCGACCCGAGCGAGGCTACGCTAAATAGCCATATAGAGAAAGGCTTTTTTGTCGCTGTTGGGTTCAAATAAATATGCGGATCTTCAAGGGGGAGTGATACGAACTAGGGGCAGTTTTATTAATGGCAAAAAGTTCCGCACAGCTGCTTTAATTTTATATACTTTATTATTGAATATTAATTCAATTTTTCAATTTCAATTCCAATTTTTGTCTGGCAATAGGGTTGCCCAGGCATCCTATTTTGCAAGTTCACAATTTAAAAATAATTACATATATAAAAAGAGCCAAATTTATTTGAGCTGGAGTTTATGCTACACAATTTCAGCCCTGAGTTTTCACTCGCCAACAGTTTTCAGAGATTGCCAACAAAAGCCCCAGACTATGTGTGAATTTTAAAAGATGATGCATGCATGAGAGATGGATCAACCCAGAATCCAAACAGAGATATCTAGACGGACGTCTCAACTTGTTTGCAAGTCTAAATCCTGTAATGTGAAATTTGCTTTGACTGGCAATGACAACAGCAACAACTAATAAGACAGCACGATCTGGGATGGGGAAAATATCAGGGGGAAGATTTGTAACCCCTTCAACAGAACATCTGCAAGCAGAACGGACGATCCTTGCCCCCCGACCAACCTCTCCTCCATATTCTTTTCTTTTTCATTCTTGTTTTTTTATGCTGCAAATCAGCACACAATCTTGGGTTGCAAACTTCTTGTAGACATCCATTTTTTGCAATGTGCCCTTCTCTAGATTCTAACCCCCCTACGCTGCGAGGGTCATAAGGACAGAGGGATGTCGTATGCTGTAAAGCCCTGTGAGGCAAATTGTGATTTGTGATATTGGGCTTTATAAATAAAATTGATTGATTGATTGATTTGGTACCATTGGTTGGACCACACAAGGGGAGTTTTTCCTTATCCGCTGCGAGGGTCATAAGGACAGAGGGATGTCGTATGCTGTAAAGCCCTGTGAGGCAAATTGTGATTTGTGATATTGGGCTTTATAAATAAAATTGATTGATTGACTTGATTTTGAACTTTGCCTTCATTTGGATTTCAATTACACAATTTTTAAGTTTCATGAACCAGGGGCTTGAAGTGGAGGGGCAATGGCCCTTTCCCTACATCCTACCAAACTACTTCTGACGCCCTTGCTTGAACTTCACCCACCTACAAACTTGTCCTTTATTGCGATCTCAATTACACACCTGTAAAGTTTTGTGACTGCATCTTGCATGGTTGTGATGCCGTCATGGTGACATAATCTGTCCACAGACAGACAGACAGACAGACACCTGGCAAAGTACTGAAAACAGCTTCCATGCTACTTCCTGCCATGATAGGTGTCTCCAGGACCACATTTTGCCATGAGGACACGCTCACAAGGTGAATAAAAATACCAGCCTTGCTGATGCGGTTGGTAAAAATACACTTTTGCTAATTTCAATTCCATTGCTACAGCCCTACTTGGTCTGGTATAACCAGCAGCTAATGCTGGCTAATGTAAACTGCAAGTTTAAACAGATGTTGCTGTATAACATTACTGAGTCAGTTTGCAGACTTTAGAACTTCTCAGTTCCTCCAGGATTTCACAATGTTGCCATTGCAACACTTAATGCAAATTCAGCCAATCCCTGTGAATTCTGTGCAACCTTGTGATTTTGTTCAATCACTGCACCTTTACCGAAACTTTCACTATTTATAACGGGTAATATCCCATATCATTGCAGCGTATTGATCTGCTTAGCCCCTTCTTGCCCTACTCACGCCTTTGACAGAGTCACACACAGTGACAGGGATAACTTTTAGCATCACAGCTAATGTAAACCAATGTTTATTAAAGGGTTTAATGACAGACAGAGCCATTTCGGTCTTGGTTATGAGCAGTACTGTTTCACAAAAACATTGCCCCTGACCTGAGCAAGGCCCTGTCCTGCAGCACATAGCACGTGAATTTTAACATTTTTCATAGTGAGGCCATGTGTCATTTCAAATGCACAACCAAATTTACCAGACCACTTTAGAGCACTAGACACAGATTACTGTATTGATTAATTGCCAGAGCTTTTTAAATTTACAAACTTTAAAGTGCTACAATCACTATCATGCTGACAGGGTCACACCAGGCTCTCCCTCACCTGAAGCTGAAGCTGCAGTGCCTGCTGTCTCTCTCACCTGATGCTGTAGCTGCGGGGGTCAGGATCCCAGGCTCTCCCTCACCTGACGTACCTTTGAGGTGTACAGTGGTCTCTGTCGATTACTTATTTTACACTTCTTGACTACTAAAAATATTTCAGACCAGAACAATAACAAATACAGCCTGCAAAATCCTGGAGGGACTGAGTACTTTTACACTTCGTTTAAAGATGTAAACATTTGAGTGTTTCTTCACAAAAGTAAAACCAGACACCATCTTGTAATGGGATCACACCAGCCACAATCCATGACTTGAAACAAATGTGGGCCAGGGGTGTTGACTGTGTGGAGGATGGGGCAATGGCCCCTTCCCTACTTCCTATCACTCTACTTCCAGCCCCCTTGTTTGGACCACACTGATCTGCGAACCCAGCCTTCATTTTGATCTCAACTACACACCTGTAAAGTTTCACAGTTGTGATGCTATTGTGTTGACAAAAATCTGTCCAGACAGACAGAGAGACATATAAACACCTGGCAAAGTACTCAAAACGGCTTCCGTGGTAGTTTCCACCACAATAGGTGTCTCTGGGAAAACATTGTGCCATCACACACACACACACACACACACACACACACACACACACACACACAGTCTCACGAGCTGAAAACAATACCAGCTGCACTGTTGCTGTTGGTAACAAGAACACTTTACCTTAGCAGACGTTTGTTGATTTTTCATTGTGGTCACATTCCACTCACTCTCAGTCATGTTGCCTAATGATGATGTCTTTGGAGCAACTGACTCAAGAGAATCATGGGACATTTAATGCATCATTATCCTGTAATTGACACCTGTGGCTACAATATCTGCTGTTCAGCAAAGTTACATCGTCTCATTTAAAAGACAAACACAGACATATCAAATTACACTGCATTCATTCTGCACGGCACTGTCTGAACATTTGTATGCCGAGTTTTTATTTCTACACATGAAACTAACCAACGCAGGGAGGATAAACCCAGATTTTGAAGCAGGCAGGGGGACTGGAGAGGAATTAACAGCAGAGACCCCTTTTTTTTACCTCTCTGGCTGTATTGATTGGCAGCACTGCTCACGATAGTACATTTGGAGAAGCTTTTCTATCACAGCACAGATGGAGGGGGGGGGGAAGATAATCCTAACAGCAGCCTCACAAGCTGTGCTGAACACATCCTTCTTAAACCCGCAGGAGCTGCCCCCCTTTAGTTCCAGTGGCAGCTCCGGGAGAATGGTAAAGTGCACCGCAATGTGACAGCCACTCACAATCGGACACGCTTAAGAACAGTTGCAATGCTGGCGACAAGGTTATCAACATCTCGTGCAGATTGCCACCGGCACTTTGCCTCCCTAAAAGGCCGCTGCGCTGACCTTGCACTGACCACAATCCGAGGGGGTTTTTAGACGATCAGAAAGGAGGAAACAGGCTAATGGGCTCTGGACAGTGGCGAGATGTCTCCCTGTCACACTTCATCTAGCCTGATGCATCAGGATTGTTTCGCCGCTCAGGCCGGGCAATTACTGTCCTATTCCAATCTACTCCTCAGCGCCACTGTAATGAAAAATAATTAAGAGGCTGAAAATGAGTTTTCTCATGAAATGGTTTCGGTGGTTGAACACAATCGTACTTGGCAGATGGCTACGCGAGTGTGTTTTAATACAGCAAAGATAGTTAATCATGTACAAGGTGTATTTGGCAACAAACTTTTAAAGCCATTTGTGTCAGTGAGAGAGATGGCAAACAGTTCCTCAATGTTCAGTCGGCAGGCATCCATCTGTAATGCTGCGGTTTAAAAAAAAAAAAAAGGCTAAGTCAGGGTTCTGTCAAGTCAAGATTATTTATACGGAGCATTTCAATATGCAGGGGTGTCATTAAGTGCTTTAGAAAAAAACAGGCAACACAAACTGACAAGGAAAGTCAAAGCAGGAGTCTGAATAAGTGCAGGACAAATTTAGAGAAACACAGCTTAGATGCGGATTTTTGTTCTCATTTACATATTCATTCAAGCAGTCTCCAATTCCTGAAGAGGGTAAGTCAGGGTCAGAGGCTGGGTTACGTTATCGGCATGATTTGGTTGGTGGTGTTTAGCGGAGTGGGAGAATGATTCATTGAGACTCTGGTTGGTGATAAGTGGTTACTCTTTTGTGCTGTAGTTAAGTCTTAAAACAGACAATTATTATGTGCCAAAAAGGCTACTTATTGATTTTGGTGGTTATGTTTACATGCAAACTGATATTGCACTATTATTTTAAATATGACAATATTCCGAATTTGATACGGCTCATGTAAACACCATACTCTGTTGGGTATTCTGAATTAGATCTTATTCTGAATGCGGCATTCTCCGATTAAGATGTGGAATATGCTGATATTATTCAAGTTGTAGAAGCAATCTTTGGAAATGGAAACAGCACATTTGGAATATGTGTCACAATTGGGGGGTTTACAGCAGTTTGCAACATATGGCATCTTGCCTGTTTGCGGTCAGCTGTGTGCATTGTACTTAAACCAACTCGCCAACAGTTTGCAAGGCTGGGGCAGAGATGCAGGCCCAAAACAAAAGCTCACATTTCTCTAGCTGGTCCACTTTTCCATATTCTGATGTGATAAAAGAAATGTAAGTGCACGTTAACTGGAATATATACAGCTGCATGTTAATGGGAATATTAGTGGAATGATTATTTTCATTAGCCATGTGAGTAGCTTAGTAGGAATACTGTCTTCTTTGGAATAAGGGCAAAAAAATGGAACGGTTTGTGAATGTAAACGTAGTCAGTGAGACCACTGCATTTGTTCACAGAGAGCTCCACCACAGATTTGACACCTTTTTGTGCTCCAATGCTTTCCTACTGTTTACTTCACAAGTATTGAGGAAATAACACTGGCAGTGTAAGAACCTTAAGAGTTTTAAAGTAAGTCCTGCCTCATGGGAGAATAACACCCACACAGGGGTTTTACTTATGTTGCCTGATTAGACCTGATCTGAGCACAGTGGGCATTTCCACTATATATATATATATATATATATATATATATATATATATTTGTGACTGTGATTGTGTGTGTGTGTGTGTGTGTGTGTGTGTGTGTGTGTGTGTGTGTTTTTCTGAAATTTAGAGACCTGCATGGTCATTTCATTCCCACTCTACCAGTTCTTGAAGGCTGTGTTCCTTTTTAAACCATGTGGTGTATTTTGTCTGATGAATGGTTAGACAGGTATAGCATTTAGTAGTCAACCAGTCTCCAATACTGACTTTGGCACAGAACATCGGGGGTTTGACAGGGCGGGGCAACACATATCCAGTCTGGACCCTTAGGCAAGTTTCTTTGGGTCCATGTCATTGGTCTGACAGCCCATTGGTCCGACATCCCATTAGTCCGACGGTCCGCGGTGCTGAACGGCTCCCGGCGGGCGTATTTCTACCTTGATGGTGCACCGCGACGGGCTCTGGGTCAGCTGGGAAAGGCTTGAGGCGAAGCAGGCTCACGGCTTATGTGTTTGTCACTTTCTTTTTCATTTAACCCACACCATGATCTTTTCCTAACCCTAACCAAGTGGGTTTTGTGCCTAAACCTAACCAGACCTTAACCACAGGGCATCATGATGATTTCGGAACGGACTTCGGAACAATGGGTTCAATATGGTCGGAACAATGGGATGTTGGACCAATGGGCTGTTCCCGTTTCTTCATGCTGCTAGCCTGCCTCAGGATGAGTGAAACTGCAAACACAAGAGTCATACAGGCTCGCACATTACCCAGGTCTACAAGGTGCGCATCAGGTGTTGAAGAACCAGAGCGACCTGATGAGATATGGGCTACTGGAGCAAGACAAAGATGGACTAGAACAGAGAATATGGAACTGTTGGAATGCTACTATACAAGTAACCCCAGCGAGAGGGGTTACATGCAGAGGATGTGGAATATATGGATGCCTCGAAACCCAACATCTACACTAACAAAGAAACAACTCCTAGCCCAGTGCTCCAACATCCACAAACGGCTACTGCTATCACACCCAGAGATTGATGAGGTACAACAAACATGCTACAGCAAGGGGCAGCCAGGACGACAGGTTGAAGTGGGGATGTCATTATCATCCCCACGCTCCAAGATTGGGTACCAAGCCCCAACAAGCCCTTACAAGACAGATTCCCTTACAACAATATTGCCTCCTCCACTCGCATCTACCCTGGTGGGACCACAGGTTCTAAAGATGTACAAACTGGGAAATGGGAAAGGCTTAGTGTGGGTGTGTACAAATTGACCTATGGCTAAGCCCCGCCCTCAAACGCAATGAGCCAATCACAGTGTGTATAGCCATTTCCATATACTCGACATTCTCTGCCTGGACGTCCATTGACATGCATTACAGAAAGTCAGTTTTGTTCGGTTTTATGAGCTTTTTCAGAGATTTGAGGTTTAAAAATGGTCAAACAGTGTGCATGGGGTACGTGCAGCACTGACACAAGGTATCCTGAGAGGCTGGGCGACGAGGTGTATTTTTTTACACTTTAAACCACATCTCAACCGAGGAAAATGTCTACTTTGGATAAAGTTGTGCGGTAGACCACAACATCAACTCAACATGAATAAGATTAATAAGTTTGTCTACATCTGTTTTAAGGTAAGTCAACATCTTGTTTGAGGCAACATATTGTCCCTTTGCTAGAAAGAAATATAAAGTTATCTTTAACATCTCTAGCTAACGTTAGCTAAAGTTAGCCTAACGTTAGCTCCTAGCTGCGTTGTTCATCATGTCGCCTTGTTTGCTGGGAGTTCATTAGCCTATTTTGTTCTAGTTTTTGTACTTTGGTGATCGTACATCATTGTTAGCTGTTGTCCAAAGGGCTCTAGTTAAGCTAACATTAACTTCTGGAGCTTAGCTTCATTAACTTATCTGTAATCGCAGAGATAACAAAGGTTGGCAAACGTTATGTTGAATGATTCAGTGTAAATACTGTAGCACCAAACTAACGGAGAGACACTGCTGGTCCCCAGAAAACATCAATTGCCTCCTGCGAAATGTCGTGTACTGTGACACCTGCCATAGCGCCCCGGTCACTGAATGTTGATAGTTTGTCTGAGTGAGTGGAGGGGGGCGTGGCTTAGCCATAGGTTAATTGTGCTTTACTGACATTTTTATGATCTTGTGTTGTTGCCATAGATGTAGATTTGGGTACAGACTACCCTTTCTCATTCCAAAGTCATCGAAATTACTACTGTGTCAGTGATTTTGGCATGAGATACCAAAAGTCATGATTAGCGGCAGTATGATACGTCGCTGGACATGTCAGGTTTAAACACTGCCAGTACCAACATAATATAAGGAGCTGGAAAGTCCCTATAAGACAGGCAGGAGGGAAGGTGGATGGGTCCAGCAAACCCCACACTTTCACCCTGGTGCCCACTGTTTGCTTCCCGTATGACTGTAGAGCCAAACCATGATAGTTTTTTTTAAACCTAACCATTCACTTTTGTTGATATCCTGGAACATTAACAGCAGACAAAGGACACCTACTGTGTAATATGTAGACGTGAAAGGCCACTGACAAAGCGGTGATTTGGGATGAGAATGTGTTGGTGTGGATGGGTCATTTCACTACCAATATCAAGGGGCTGCTAAATTGACCCTAATGATATTTTTCAATCAGTTGTCATGATGATTATGTGTTTTCTGCAAAAGAAAAAAAAAAAGAAAAGACAGTGGGCTGTTTTGATGAAGAGTGAATACTTGACCTGATGATCTGGCAATTGTGCATCATCTGCTTGCACCAGCTCTGGCAGTACAGTAGCAGTAGAGGCTGAGTGATGATGAATGAATGGTGGTTTAAAGCGGTTTGTTTCAAAGCATTTCAAACACTGCAGAATTAAAACTGTCTTTGCTGCATATAACCAACAGCAGTCAGCTGATATTATATTCAAAATGTAAGTGTACAGCTTTTTTTCAGCATCACACACACACACACACACACACACACACACACACACACGGCACATGAAATTTCAAACAAAAAATTCCTGAATGCTTCCAGTGTCGTAGATCATGTTTAACACTGTGACATGAAATGTGATCTGAATACTATGATCACTACATTTGTTGCAAGGGTATTACATTATTGCATTAAAATGTACAGGTGGTCAAATATTCTGTCCACCTCGTGTACATGTCACAGTAATTTGAAAGATTGACAGGTAATCATGGAGTGTTAATCTGATTATATACACTCCATTTCAGCCTATATGAATAACATAACCTTGTTAAGGTCTTTACATAACACCTGCAATAAAAGCAGCATACGTCTAATGTGGATATAATCAAGTTATCATTGTAATACAGTGATTGTTTTTTGCAGCACACTCAGCAGGTTGAACACCACTGGCAAAATCTGTGATGTTAAACATGTAGGAAGAATGGAGCTAACTGAAAGCATTACAACACAGATTTTCTTCCCTGTCTGATTTGATGTTGAATTATTTTATAAACTGAAATAGCCACACAAAAAATCTGATATTTGTTTTAGACAGTGGATTATAATGCACTTAACCAAGAACAGAAGCTGTGAACCAGTGGTGTAATGGATGGTATACACAGGTTGACAGGATATACCCAGAGATGTATTTTGATACAAAATACAAAATACCCCTCAAATAAATGTATCAAAATAAAATACAAAATACTGGTGCCAGAAAATGTATCAACATAAAATACATGTATTCAATACAGAAAATACTTTTTTTCTTTTTCTTTTTAGCAGCGACCCACAGCTCTATGGGTCACTCTGTTGGTCGGTTGGTCGGTCAGTCGGCCCACAAAGCTTTTCGTGAATAACTCAAAAAGTCCTTGACCAAAAATGCTAAAAATTTGCATACTGCAACTAGAGACCGTGAGTAACTATACCAGAAAGAATGCCCACGATTTGTCCATAGGTGGCGCTATACTAACCGATTCAAATCTTTTTGTGAATAACTCAAAAAGTCCTTGACCAAAAATGCTCAAAATTTACATGCTGCAATTAGAGACCACAAGTAACTATGCCCGAAAGAACAACCACGATTCATCCATTAATGGCGTGATATTAGCAAATTTGGTCACAGCTATTGCAAATTTGTGCTTGTTTTCTCACAGTTTGGTACAGCAGAGTATTCAGGTTTGAAACAGAAACACTGGCTATGCACTAGCCTAGACAGCATGCTAGCGTTATTAGCATGTTAGCATCAATCGCTAGTTTTGCTCAAAACTGGTTATGCACTAACCTAGACAGTTAGCATAAGCATCGCTAGCTTGATATTATAACTATCATCACCATGTTTATTGTTATACAATAGGCTACGTAGCCAGACCCAGACATAAATCATACATCAAGCCAGTTGACATCTGTCACACTCAGATAAAAATATTTACCTTGACAGACAATCTGTCGAACTTGGAAGACGTGAGCAGCAAGGTAGTCTACTGGTAGTGTGGATCCATCCACGTGAGCAGCATGCCTGGCAAGTCTTGTCTTGCTGTGCTCTGAACTGTCCACCAAAAGTCTAGCTAAACAGCAGCAAGATACTGTAGCTACTTAACTTGTTTGCTGTCTAACTTGGAGCCTTTGGAGCCCTGTGTTCAACTTTTAAAGAGAAAAAAAGCTAGGGACATGTAGGCTACCCTAAAATATTATTTATGGATTCAGATTTAGATTCAGACAACTTTATTGATCCCACGTGAGGCAACTCATTTGTAGCATACTCATTCCAAGCATCAACCACAACAACATACAATTTCACAGTACAGTATTTTGAGTATTTTAAATACAAAACTACTCCACTCAAAAGTATTTTGTTACAAATTACATTTGCTTTTTATCAGCCTTTAAAATACAAATCACAAAATACTCAAATGTAATTGAAATACGTATTTTAAATACAAGTAATAGAAATACTACCCATCCCTGGAAATACCCACCTCTTTTTATGGCTTTTCACAGTATATCCACTTATCAGCCAAAAAGTCATTGGAATATAAAGGACAGTATACCCACTTCCTCCTCAGTAACCTATCTGTCTACCTAGTATTACACCCACCACATCAACTACCACTACACAACTGCTGTAAACACAGTTTTATAGCTTTGAGCCAATTCTACCTTCAGACACAGAAGCTGGCAAAATACACAGGTTTAGAAAACTCCATATTAGAGTAGAGCAATGCACAAAACATTCAGGTAGCAGTTTCTCATTGTTAGTTGGCAGTGGCCGTCACTTTCACCGGTTAAAATGACAAATGTCACCAGCAGCAGGTCATGAAAGCGGTTGTCTATTAAAGTCTTTTCTGGAAGTAACTTGAAGTCACGCCAAAACAAAATTTGTTTGTTGTAACTGCTCTCTACATCCAGTCTCTGTTTTCTGCCAAAGAGCTTTAGTGAGGGAAGAAGTTCCACTATACAATTATAGTGTTTCAGTAGTTCCCATAACTCCAGCAGAGTAAGATGTCTTCTGTCTAGCTGATGGCATCACAGCACTTTCAGGAGTTACATTCTCCGAACTTTTGAGCCAGATCCCTCAGTATTTCAGTCAAGTAGCTCATAAAAAATAAGGTCTGTCAGACTTCAATATTAAGGGATGGGGCATCTGGGGAAAAATAAGTAAAAACTTAACCCAGATATCTCTAGTATTGTCAAAAAGTAGCAGCTGTCATGATCTTCAAACTAAAAATGTCATTAATAGTATAATTCCTCAAAGACTGCCCTGGAGTGCAGTATTACAGAGACTGTCTTCCCCCAAAATGACCCCATAGTAGTAGTAATAAGCAGTAATAATGTCAGGAGGAAAGGTGGAAGTCAGATGATGTAGTATAGTAAATGACAAAGTCTGCATAGGTCAGGTTGGATAGATAGGTCAAACAAACACAGGACTTTGATCTAGGCGTCTGCTGTTCAGGTCCCATGTGAAACCGGGTCCATGTCATTGGTTCGACAGCCCATTGGTTCGACATCCCATTAGTTCGACTGTCCGCGGTGTTCGACAGCCCATTGGTTCGACATCCCATTAGTTCGACTGTCCGCGGTGCTGAACGGCTTGCGGCAGGCGTATGGTGCGCCGCGACCGGCTTGAGGCGGAGCAGGCTCACGGCTTATGTGTTTGTCACTTTCTTTTTCATTTTAACCCACACCATGATCTTTTCCTAACCCTAACCAAGTGGTTTTTGTGCCTAAACCTAACCAGACCTTAACCACAGGGCATCATGATGATTTCAGAACGGACTTCGGAACAATGAGTTTAATATGATCGGAACAATGGGATGTCGAACTAGGGCTGGGCGGTATACCGGTTTGTACCGAAAACCGGTATTATTTTTCGTAATGATATGAATTTTTCATATACCGCAATACCAGTGAATAGCCCAAACAACGTCCGGAACGTGCGCGGCGGGAAAGTGTTTCAGCGGGGACCCATTTCACCGCTGCACACCACAGGCACGCTTGAGCGGGTGAGAGTGAGAGCAGAGAAAAGTTTAGAGGCGAGAATGGCTGCCGGAGAGAGTCCTGAAAGCAAAGCAACTGTACACAATGACCCAGAAGAACTCATACCAAAAAGAGCAGTGTTTCCCCTATATGCAACTAGCAGCAGCGCACCGCCGTTTACAATTCTCCTCCGCTCTCTGTATCGCGCACGGCGGAGTTTCGCCCCGATGCGCACACACACAAAGCGCACACACACAGACAAAGCGCACACACACACAGGTAAGCACACTAGAGCACGGCACGGACCGCATTTTCCTGACCGAAGACGACCCGTCCCGAGTCCGAGACAGTTACGGCCAGGCTCCACCGGGCACGTCAGCGGCGCGACACGTCTGCAGCGCGAGTCCCGTAGCAGCTCACCCCCTCGGTTAATCAATTACATCGGCTCCACCGGCAACAGGAGCAGCGCGACAACCCCCGTCTGTAGCGCAACAACTCTCTATTTTACGCGGCTCTTCTATTTTTGTTGCGCTACGCTCCCCTACGCGACCCTCCAGTAGATAAAAACTACATGAAATAGTGTGCTAAACGAGCACAGTGTGTTTTTAAATGAATAAACCATTATCAGAGGTGATATGTGATGATTTTTTTTCATGCATTTACCGGGTCCATGTCATTGGTTCGACAGCCCATTGGTTCGACATCCCATTAGTCCGACTGTCCGCGGTGCTGAACGGCTCGCGGCGGGCGTATGGTGCGCCGCGACCGGCTTGAGGCGGAGCAGGCTCACGGCTTATGTGTTTGTCACTTTCTTTTTCATTTTAACCCACACCATGATCTTTTCCTAACCCTAACCAATTGGTTTTTGTGCCTAAACCTAACCAGACCTTAACCACAGGGCATCATGATGATTTCGGAACGGACTTCGGAACAATGAGTTTAATATGGTCGGAACAATGGGATGTCGAACCAATGGGCAGTCAAACCAATGGGTAGTTCCCCATTTACCCATGTTTATACGTGACATTGTGTAAATGTCCGTGGCGGACATTTGAAAGCGAGTAGATGACAAACAGTACAGTAAACTTGTAGATAACTCAAATATATTTAATAACTTAGGTGGAAAATGCTTTAACATTTCATGCAGCCTACATGCAGCCTCTCGGCTCGGCAAACGGTAAACAACCCCGCTGGCTTCTCTACGTGTCACTTCCGTACGCAGTCAGTGGAGCCCAAATGAATGGAGCGGAGCGTGTGTTGTGTTCAGGCGTTGTCAGGTAAATAACAAATTCCGGCACTTGAATAGGCCATAGCACAACACAGCAGCATGTCAAGTTGGCTGAACCTGAGCAAAATACCGTGAAACCGATATGATTTTTTCTTAAAACCGTGATATGAAAATTTTGTCATACCGCCCAGGCCTATGTCGAACCAATGGGCTGTCGAACCAATGGGCAGTTCCCGTGAAACCAAAAGTCAATGGTGACTTACTTTTATCTTAATTTAAGTAACATACATAACTTATGGCACATATTTAATGTAAGTGATGTAAGATAATTTATGTACGGAACCTAAGTAATGTAACAAACATAGTTATTCTAAAGGTCCAGTGTGTATGATTTAGGGGCATGTATTGGAAGAATAATTGTTTTCATTAGTTAATAATCACCTGAAAACAGGAATAGTGTGTTGTGTCTTGGTTACCCTACAATGAGCCGTTTACATCTACAGAAGGAGCAGGGGCCTGTATCACGAAGCGAGATCAACCTTTCCTGGGTTACCCAGACCTATCCTGGGTTGACTAACCCTAACAATGGCAATCAGGATAATCGGTATCACGACGCTGGATATCAACTTGGTAACTCAACCCAGGGCTGCTTTATCAAGAGCCGTGAATGCGCACGCAGTGGACCAATCACAATCATGAGAGAAGCACAGCATCACTGAGCGTCCTCACAGAGCGCCGTATGTGAGGGGGAAAAAAAGTATTTCTCATGTGAGGATCAGAGATTAATTCTACTAAAATATAAAGTGGAGAAAAGCAACATTACAGAAAAGGCCAACACCGTGGCAGCTACAGGAGGAGAAAACATGCGTGGCAACGTATAACGGGATGAATAATGTTTAGTTTTACTTTAGATTAGTTTACTTGCACATAATGTTAAAAACAGACAGTATAAAATTTACAAGATTAAAAAAAGAAAAGTGCCGGAGAAGTTAGAAGCCACCAAAAGCTTATCAAAGAAATTCCCCTGTCAAAACATCAATGAACTCACCTAATAGAGAAGGAAAAAAAAAACGGGTAAGGAAAGAAGAAATAGAGGAGAGAGGGAAAAATCAAGACTAAACAAGATAGCAAATAAAATTACACTGAACAAAAATATAAACGCAACACTTTTGTTTTTGCTGCCATTTTTCGTGAGCTGGACTCAAAGATCTAAAACTTTTTCTACATACACAAAAGACCATTTCCCTCAAATATTGTTCACGAATCTGTCTAAATCTGTGTTAGTGAGCACTTCTCCTTTGCCGAGATAATCCATCCCACCTCACAGGTGTGGCATATCAAGATGCTGATTAGACAGCATGAATATTGCTCAGGTGTGCCTTAGGCTGGCCAC
>NC_065517.1:8298256-8310608 GCF_006386435.1 Epinephelus moara | reverse complement strand
AAAACTGAACATTTTAGAGTGGCCTTTTATTGTGGCCAGCCTAAGGCACACCTGTGCAATAATCATGCTGTCTAATCAGCATCTTGATATGCCACACCTGTGAGGTGGGATGGATTATCTCGGCAAAGGAGAAGTGCTCACTAACACAGATTTAGACAGATTCGTGAACAATATTCGAGGGAAATGGGCTTTTGTGTATGTAGAAAAAGTTTTAGATCTTTGAGTCCAGCTCACGAAAAATGGGAGCAAAAACAAAAGTGTATATTTTTGTTCAGTGTATGTGCAGGTTAAATTACTCATCACTGGTTCAAGTAGCTACAGTACCTGTACCTGTACATCTGACACTGATCACACCCTTGAATCCCATGAAATCAATGCTGCGCAGATGAGTTGCGTGTATTACAATTATCGTCTAACATCATTGCGTCTGATAAATTGGTCTTCTTTGTCATAACGTTATATATGCTACAATAAAGCTTAAAGCTGACGCCACAATTAAATCATATCAACACCAAATTGATAGTTCATTGCATGAACGTCTTGAAAACGAACCCCGTTTTTCGTTTGGGGGTTCCCGGTCTAGACCGATTCATGTCTCCATAAACGTTTAAATCAAACATGTAATGTACTCACCTCATAGGCACAGATGTTAGGAAGGTGTACGGGGGTTGCCGTGTGTTTGTATATCCGTTATTGTTCAATAAACATGCATTTTATCTCGGGATGTCTTGAAATTTTCTTCACCCCTTCTTTGTCCTGCAATGAATGAGTGCACCGGCTTTCTACTGCGCCACAGTGCCACTTTAGCGGTTGGGAGGTGTATTGCACACTTACTACCAATGTGCATGCAATGAACGTCTTGGTCCAAGGCTATAATTAATGGTGCTATTAAGTGGACGCAAATTATCAGTTTCTTTCTTATAAAGGGGTGGGATGAAATTTCGACTTCTTTCCACTCCTTTTTGAACAATCTTTTCATTGTCTGTTGTTGTTGCTTTCTTTTCTTTTTTAATGTTCAAAATAAACTTTCAAATCAAAATCAATCACATTAATTAAACTTCCCGTCATGACTGGGCTGCATTTCTGTCAGCGGAGTCATTTTTTTCCGAACACCTGATTAGCCAGTGGGTGGTGCTTTTTATAGGATCAGATTCAACTCTGAACTTACCCTGCTCCGGAGCAGGATAGCCGTTCAGAGTAAGTTACCATGGTGATCTACCCCGATAAGAACTGAACCGGCTTCGTGAGACCGAAAACCCAGGGTTAACCCTGAAGTTACCTCGCTAAGACATTAATCCTGCTTCGTGATACAGGCCCCGGGTCCTCTTCCACAGAGTCCAGAATAGACAAACCAAACACTGGCTTTGGATAAAGCCATTTGTGCTTTTGCGGGGGCCACCATAGTTGACCAACATGCTTGGCACATGGGAGAAGTTTTATTTCTGCAACCTCACCACTAGATGCCACTAAAACCTACGCGCTGGACCTTTAACCTAAACCAAGTTTGTTTTTTTTCTAGACCTAACAGGTCTAGAAGTAGTTTTGTTGCCTAAAACTAATGTTAACCATGTGTTTATAACTGCAACCGTTAATATTCAGATTTGTTTGTCAGTTTAGGTGTGAGAATGTCATGCCTCGGGTAGGGGCGCTAATTTAGGAAACACTCTTGTGGGACATGTTAGAGGGGAATAAACAACCCTTGTGGTCATAGGGGATGGAGGTGTTGGAGATGTTCCTACAGTTTATAGGGTATTCTGTTTGATGTGCTTCTTAACTTTTTTTTTTTTTTTTTTTTTTCAAATAACCATGGTCCCTCTTCAGCACAATGCACAACTTGTGTTTGTAGACTGGTATCTTCTCTGTATTTGCCTTGTCTTGTAAAGTGAAGACCTCAGTATGCTTAAAAAAGTTTTTAAGACTACTGTTTCTACCTGTTAATGGTCAAACTGAAAAGGTAGGGTAACATCATAGCTTTCTCCTCACATAAATTCCAGTTTGTTCTTGCTAGAAGCCTAAGTGTTAATTCTGTTTACAGGGTTTACAGTTAACACGGTCAAACCACTTTAACACCTGACAGTCCCTCCAGGATTACACCCTGTGATCACAACAGTTAATTTCAGCCAATCTCCATAAACTGTGCGCCTCCTTGCAATTTTGCCCAATCATTACAACTTCATCGTAAATTTGACTTTTTAGAATTAGTCTCTTTTTTCGAAAAGCTGCCATGAAATCAGGTGTTTCAGGTCACAACAATCACAAAAACAGCCTGCAAAAACTTGGAGGGACTGATCTGAGCTACAGCCTCAGTATTTGTCAGTTGTTTATAATGCCAAATTTGTAAAACTTCCTGGTGACAGCTTCTGCACCTGAACACACCATTAGTTTTGATCTCTGTGAGGCAGGACCATCTCACCCGGGGAGGAGGCGCAGCTTCAGTCTGGTCTTCAGTTGGCTGTGTTCTTGATCCAACTCCTGATGTAGGAGGCAGCTCATAGGTGGCTAAGGGATGTCTTTTAGCTGAAATTGGAAGGCTCGGCTGGTTATCAGGGTCCCAGAATCCATCACACACTGGTTACTTGTGTTCTGTGCAAGGCTGTGGGGAATCCTCTGCAGACATCTCATTTGGGAAAGAGAAACGTCTTGTATATGTCATCCTTCACTGAGCAGATTGAGTACAGATTGGTGGGTATAGGGTAAGCGTTTGAAACAGGAGTTTTTAGTGCAACAGAACTCCGGCTGGACAGTGAGTTCTGAAAGGCAGAAATCTCAGCACCTGACATTTCTGGCACTGGTGCAGATGCTGAGTTACTAGTATTGATCAGCAACTTCAGATGAGGAAAAAAATACAGCTTTGGCCGGATGCAGAACTCCCTGGAGCGAATGCGCTGTGTGTTTACTTTGTTTTACTTACTAGCAGTCAGCAACCCCCTGCTGATATTTACTTGTCATATTATTGTTCAGGAAAACAGACAAACTGTACACACCGCACCACCTGCTGAATGCCTTTAGCAGCTGAAAGCAGGGACAACTGCTTCTGCATCTTTATTTCAATACCTGTTTATACCTAAACTTTTCTCACCATCATACCATTCTGCAAAAAAAATCCAAAGGAGATGATCAATGGGTGACGTTTGTTATGAGGTAATACTGCCGTCATAAAGACTGAGGCTTTGAAAATGGGACAAAATTGATTTTTTCAGATCATGACTAAAGCAGCTTCACTGCAGAACTTTGAGTCTGCAGAACTTTTCATCTGCACTGAGTTACAGCCGCTACACCGGTGAAAACCTTGCCTAAGGGAACTTTGCCTACTTAGATATTTTATGTGTGTATTTTTAGGTCAGAGTTTGTATTTGATTTGTTTTCATTGATTTTGATTTGTTTGTTCTTAGAAGCGTTTTGATGGCTTTTCTGCAGTGGCATTGATTTAGTTTCAATTCACATTTTGGACCCGTGAGGCCTTAAGATTCTGGTCTGTCCTGTCTTTTTCAAATTATTTTATATTTAATCTTTTTTTAAGCAAGTACTCTCATTGAGACACTGGATCTTATTCTCAAGAGAGACCTGGTCAAGACAGAACAGCATACACAAAGTTACAGACAAACAGGAAATTAATAATAACGCAAAATAAAATAAGTGAAAAAAGGCCCAAAGTGGTGGTTTAAAAACTATATACAAGAACAAACCTCCACTGACTCTCTCCAGGTTTCTTTAAAGAAGTTTAAAAACCTCTAAGGGAATCATACGGGACAGCTTCACTTCTTGCTGTAGGGTGTTCCAAGTTCAGGGAGCAGAGTAGGAGAAGGCCTTTTTACCAAGTTCTGTACATGTCTTAGTCCGTCTAATGTCGATTTTCCATGGAGTGCTGCTTGCTACTTTTTGGCATCCATGTTAGCCACTTTGGCTGTTCACACTGGACACACCCATGGATTTATAAAGAGAACTGGATGTAGCATTGGAGGTGAGGCCCCGTTCATTCCTATGAAAGTTACTCAGTGGCGCAGGAAGCCAGAAAAGTTCAACTGCTGTGTCTAAAATTACCCAGATGATCGGCATTGGTTCCGCACTGTGTGGCCCATAGAGCAGGCACATAGGAAATTTCCAGTGGCTGAGCAGCTACTTCCAGCTTAACTTGGATCCAAACCGAATGGATCAAATCCTGAGAGTGAAATTAGTCAATTCACAGGGGTTGTGACACTCAAACTATTTACATTTACATCCATGTCTGTGAAAACATGGATGCTTCACACACATCTTCCCCCTGGTAGCACAGATCTATACAATCAGCACAGTTTCAAGATGGACACCCAAGATGAGTGTCACCAATTCAGTATCTAACCAAGTATTTCCCCTTCTGTTCCTGAGTTATGACACTGAATAATAGCTAGGGGAGTGTTTTTGCAGAACATTATGATGTCAACAGTAAAACTGACCTTTCACCTTTTGGATCTTAAATGTCATCACCTTATTATTTTATCCTATTAGACATTTGTGTTATTTAGCATATGAATTCTTGAGTTATGGCCAAAAACAAATTTGGTGAGGTCACACTGACCTTGACCTTTGACCACCAAAATCTAATCAGTTCATTGTTGAGTCCAAGTGAATGTTTGTGCCAAACCTGAGGAAATTCCCTCAATGCGTTCTTGAGATATCATGAGAAGGAGACAGATAAGGTCACAGTGACCTTGACCTTTCACCTATGACCACCAAAAATGAGCTCATAGTTGAGTTCAAGTGGACAAGTATGTAAATTCCCTTGAGGCAGGGAACGTACATACTTAGGGACAACCTGAAAATATAATGCCTATCTATCGCCGGATTTACAGACATCTCTTCTGGGTCTTTTTAGGCCACAGGGAATCACATGATGTTGTAATAATACAGTCTGCCCACTACAAAAATGGGTTTCAAAGCCCGGCACACTTCGTGGCACCCTGGATGCGCCAAGGCACCGAGCTCCACGGCCAGCTTGCAATCTATAGCAGTGGCTTCGGCATCTGGTCTATTTTTCCTGTGAGCCACAAACTAATCTGGCAAGAAAACACGACAAACTGCTGTATAGATGGGTAGGTTACAGGGGAGGGAGTGGACATACTCTCTTAATTATTACAATAGCTTTTGGCAGATAGGTGGGTATACTGTAAACAGCAAAAAAAAGAGGTATGTATACCCTGTATACCTGTGTATACCCTCCATTACAGTACATGACTGTATAAAGGATGTATTAGATACAGTTGTACCATCTGAATGATCAGATTTTTATGCGTTATAAAATATGCATCCCATGCTTACTTATTCCACATATTTGTAAGTTGTGTCTAAACAGAGAGCAAGAGAGACAAGCAGAGACAGAGCTACGTGCTAATTAAAAAAGAGCATGCTGACCGGTGCAAAGAAATGTCTTATGTTTTGGCTAATCCCCCTGTTACTTTTCTTCAACTGACACCATCATTTCCAGTGGGTTTCAAGTGCAAGATCCTTTATATTAGTCATTAAATAGACAGATTGTCCAGGTTTTTTTCCTGCATAGAATCACGAGTCGGCCCCCCCTGACAGATTTCATGCAGCGTCTAGCTCCCGACAAAACTCTTCTAACAAGCACTGCACTTGGTGAATTTCTGTCATTTGTATTGGCAATTGTGGTATTTAATGATGTGGTGACACTGTATTGTAATCAACACAGTGGAAGAGGAAGAAAAGATCTGCTTTTGACTGGACCACAGCAAAGTGGGTACCAGCCCTATAAGCCAACAACAAAACTCTGTTGTTCAAATTTATCAATTACCATAAAGCTACAACTTGGCAGAATTTCAGCAAATGTCCTGATCAATGTCCTTTCAACAAATGTGAATCTTGACTCAAACCTGTACAGACAGGCTCCCTGTGGAGTTTTCTTATAAACAAACAAATTATGATTAAGTCAATGTTACTCATAAAAACACCTTGAGTGTATCCTTGACGCCAACAAACTTGCTGAATTTAGCTATCATCTGAAACATAGCGCAGGTGACAAAATGATTTTAAGCTTGTTATGGAATTCTTCCCCCAAGTGGCCAAAAATTGGTTAATGCAGCTTTAATATGCAGATACCAGAATGATGCTGCTTGAGCCAAAGAACCAAATTTCTCTTCTTCTTACCCTTCTTTGGGACAGTTTAGGAAGTGTTTTATCTGTTCTCCATTGCTACAACAAGAGACAGGATTTGTCCTTTAATCTTTCTCAGCATGTCATATCAAAATAAAGCAGGACAGTATATACATTGGAAAAGACAGCGAACACGATTTGTTTTGCATGGTTTAAAGAACAATCCATGTGCAGTTCATGTCAGTGAAGCAGGTCCAAAGTGAGCATTAGGTTTTTCTGAAATCACAGATTACAGCCTTGGTTCTCTGGTTACAGCCTTTTGGAGCGATATGATGACATATTTGCTGAGTCATCCAGTGCTACATGAAGAACACATGAAGTCTCATATTTTAATGTTATCTTATTGCCTTTTCAGCACTTAATCATATGGAATCATGCCTGAGTTCAAACAAAAATGTACTTTAATATTAGGATTTGGTCTCTGGAGCATATGCTGTTGGATAAACATTGCATTTATTCATGTTTGGAGAGTTGATTTCTCTTTGATTTCATATCATATGCTTTTTGTAGACTGCCGTTTTGAACAGTTTTTGAACATTTATGAAGGGCAGGGGTGCACTGTGGAAATATTGCATCATAGAAGTTAAATCTCTCTAGGTGGAGGGTTTTCCAAGTCAGTAACGCCTCATGATATTAGTGGTCAGTGGTTGAGTTGAGTTTTGAGTTTTACCCTAGCTCTAGCTTTTTCCCTTGGGCTCTTTTGTAGTATGATGATGATATTGTCAACGGTCTTCAAAGGCATGTAGCAATTTGTTGCTCACAAAGATTCTGCAAGTTAACAAATGATGCCATACACTATTTTACATAAAAAGAAGGCTTTTGGGGGAGAAGATAAGTCCTGCAACTACTAAACATTTTTTATTATTGATTATTTCGTAGATATCATTAAGTCTATAAAATGCATGTAAATATTTGCCCATAGCTATTTTGATACACTATGTGATGTCCTCTAAGGGGATGTCACCTTTGCTTTGAAAAGATATTCAGTTCACAGTGATCTAAAACAGATTAAAAAACCGCATCAGATTAAATAATCTTGATGAATCCCAGTGGTCAAACAATTATTACTCATTACATTAACTAATCAATTAATTGATCAATTATTTTGGCACTGGAGAAGACTGAAGAAGCTATATATTATCTGATCTGTGTGCCAAATGTAGGGCACAGTTGCTGCTTTTTGGACCTCAAAAGGCTGATACATTTAGAATTTTTTTTGCCAAGTTGGCAACAGAACTAAGCCAGAAACCAAAAGTTTCTGCTCCATCCATCAAGTTATAAATCAACCAATGACACCACCTTTGTTGCAAGAGGAACTCTGTCTCAGAGAGGTTTTATAACTACAACTCTAATTGGTATTAAGAGTTTTTTAATTATGCTAAGTTCAGAGAGCAAACACGTCAGAGAGTCAATAACATAAAATGGCAACTAGACATCTTAGTTCTGCATGACGTAGCTCTAACTAGCAAGTTTGAAGCTGCATTAATTGATTCATGGCCACTTGGGGGCAGTGCATTGATCTGGGAATGCAATATCTGACATATAATGACCCTGTGAGGTTGTTATGGTGCACTTGTCAGCTAACAGTTACCTATTAACCAGGACAGAGCAACATTGTCAGGCATTTAGAGGGGGTTACTCCTATGTTTCCAGGGTCCTATCTTCCCCGGCTTTATATAGCACATAATGGGAACCTAAAAATATTTTCTCCAGCTTTGTATTCGCTTAATATGACATGCGCTAGAGTTTGGTTAGAGGACTATAATCATAACTCTGAGAGTCATGAAATTGCACTGGCACAGGTCTTAGTCAAGATAATAGTTACTCTTTTTATTATAATTAATTATCAGACATTTTATGGTAAGGAAATCAATAGAAGTTGAGTGTTACTACCTAGAAATGGGGTAAAATTAGAATAGAGATCAAAGGTCAGATTAGGGTAAGGGAGCTCTAACAACCAACTACTGCCACCTCCAAAAAGATTAAGATAAGGAAAGAGGTCCAGGGTCAGGTTAGTTTATTTATGAAATATCTGTACTTGAAATGGATCTGATTTGACCTGGTAACAAAGGGAAGATAAATGTATGTTAACAGAATATTAACCTAGGGTACACAGGACCCTGGGGAAAAACAGGTTCCCAAGGGGAGACATCTTGCCTAATCCTAACCTGTTTGGTGATGGCAATAGTTAGTTGCTAGAGAACCCTAACCCTAATCTGACCTTCCCTGATGCAGGACTTATCGACTCATGAATGAACTGTAATAAAGGTGAAGTAATAGTGATACTTTGTCTCTGCTGGAGACAAGAGCACTGGCAAGGAGAACAAGATCACCATCACCAATGACAAGGGTCATCTCAGGACACTGAACGCATGGTCCAGGAAGCTAAGAAGTAGGAAGGCTGAAGATGACGTTCAGCGTGACAAGGTGTCTGCTAGGCATGTGCCGGTATGAAATTTTGACGGTATGATAACCGTGGGCAAAAATACCACGGTAATTGGTATTTCCGCGGTAATAATAACAATAATAATAATAATAATAATAATAATAATAAAACAGGCGTCGTCCTATTTTCGTACTCTACACTTTAAAACGGTAGGCTAATATTCGTTTGACCGTTAATGAACGACAGCACATACCAGGCATCTCCTGTCAGTGCAACGCATCATCACACCAGTTGTTTAAATGTGTAATATAGACCCATTAAAAGTAATAGAGCCGTTTCTTAACTTCACGATGGTGACTCCGCCCAGCAGCTTGTTGAGCTCCTCGTCGTTGCGGACAGCCAGCTGCCGGTGACAGGGGATGATACGGGTCTTCTTGTTGTCGCGGGCAGCGTTTCCAGCCAACTCCAGGATCTCAGTGGTCAGATACTCCAGCACAGCCGCCAGGTAGACGGGGGCACTGGCACTGACACACTCCGCATAGTTTCCTTTGCGCAGCAGCCTGTGAACACGGCCGACTGCGAACTGGAGCCCAGCACGGGAAGAGCGGGTCTTTGCCTTGGCTCTGGGGGTTCTTCTGATAGCCTAAATGGTCCCACACCACCGACTTCATCCTTTTCGCTGGTGGGAAAAGTTCAGCTTCGCCTCCTCCAGCCATATTTGCAGTTTGCACGTGAGTGGATTTACACTGATTACTGACGTACTGACTGACTGAGGCTGACACCGTGACATTCTTTTACCATTGTAAACTGTGACGCCGGTAACCGGCACATGCCTACTGTCTGCTAAGAACAACCTGGAGTCGTACGCTTTCAACATGAAGTCGACTGTGGAGGATGAAAAGCTTAGTGGCAAGTTCAGTGAAGATGACAAGCAGAAGATATTCTCCTGGGTTTGGTTGTCAGTAAAATATAAAGGAACATGCGGGTCAAATCAAGGGTGTCAGATAGTAAATAAAGGATTGGAGAACAAAAACAAATGAGAACAAAAACGAGCGGGGAGAGAGAGCGGGGACTGACATGCAGCAAAGGGTTGCAGGCCAGACTCGAACCCTCGACCGCTACAGCAAGGCAATGCCTCTGTACATGGCTCTTACATCCAAACAGAGAGCCGGGGCTCCCAGCTAGCCCAAGTTTGTTATTCAGGTTAAAGTGGGAAGAAGCAGCGGATCTGTCGGGCAGCTGAGTGAAGTGGAGCCTGAGGAGGAAGCACCTGTTAGTCCCGGTTTCACTACAGGCAGATTCACTCGCTACAGGGGCGAGGAAATAAAACCTGAACAGCCAATCAGAGTGATCTCTCTCACCGACAAGCTCCGCTGCTCATCCAACATGCTCAATCTGCTGAAAAGCCGCTGACACCGATGTGCCGACGGCCCGACTTAGGTCGACGGCCGACCATCGGCTTGGTGTGTCAGGGCCTTAAGCCTTAATGGTGGGATGAGTGTGGTATTGCATGTCACGGTGACAGTTCATGAGTGGGCCTCAAAATCAGATCCATGCAGGACTCTGCCCTGGGAATAATGGTACACCCCCTGAAGTCGTGATTCCGTCAACCTGGGATTCAGACATTCCTGCTTTAAAACAGGTGAGGGGGCTGCATGTGTAGGTGGGGCTGTCGTGTTGAAGGTACTGATGAGAAAAAGGAAGATTAACAGATTAATGTGTTTAAAGTCTTTTCAGACACCAAAACACTGCTTAACACTTTGTAAAACTCACAGAGAGGATTTTACACTTAACATGACAGTTATCTTTCACCACAACAGTAAGGTAAACTGTAGAAATAAAGCATTGTCTCTTATCATTGTCTGGGCGACAATAATAAGAAACAAAGTGTTGCTTTACTATATGTAAAATCACTCAATCTAGTTGCACGTTGGATAAAATCTGCAGACATGGAATTATGTATTAATGAAACATATATCCTCCGACACCATCAAGGAATAGATGCAACATAACCTGCCTTTATTCCTCTGCACTAACACCTTAAAACTAATAACACCACGCTTGACAATCTCATTGACTCACAGAAACTCAAAACAGACTGGGAACACTGAGGCTGTGAACAGAACAGTGGGTGTATGCAGCAGCTGACTGGGCATCAGCTAAAGGAAATATTCGGCCCTCTTCTCATCTGTCACACCTTTGACATCTCTCCTTGAGATAAATGGACACCTCAGCTTGAGAGAGAGTAAATCGTGTGCTGTTCTCAGCGGACGGCGCGTGTGAGACAAACAGGAAGCGGTCTGCTGACAGAGCAGACAGCCACATCACTCCTCATCCCCCCGCTCTCCCCGCGGCCCACAGGTGAAGATGTAATGGCCTCTTTCTTAAAATGGCACGCAATAAGCGGCCACTGAGGCAGCCGGCCTGTTTACTGTAGCCGCTCACGGGACAGCAGCTGTTTGAAGTATTTTGTCATTTCATTGGCTCCTCGGCGGCTTCGACACGCCAGACATAAATACTGTATCGGTGGAGAATTCGAGATAATGCCGTCTCCGAAACAGTTAAGCAGCAAAGAATGCGTGCCTTCATATGATACAAATCCACTCCATATGTGTTTACTTTTGAGAGGAAGGTTGGTCTGCTTTACTTCACATCGCAGTAATCAGTCAGGAGGCTGCAGCTCAGCACCGAGAAGAAAATCCATCCCAAAGATGCTGGGTCAATGTTTCCTCCACTTCCCAGGAATCGGCAAAAAGCTGACTCGCTGCCCTGATTCTGGACATAAAGCTAAGAGATCAGGGGTCAAACCAACCTGTGTGTGGCCGCCTATCTGCTGTCTGGCCAGACGTTAACCCCATTTGACTCAGAAACCTGCTCCTTGTCAGACTTGAAGCAGCTACATGAACATGGTGCTCCACAGCAGGGGTAGGAGGGATTTGAGGATCAGCACAGAAACATATAACAAATATACAAAAACAATGCAAATCAACAAGAGATGAAAGATGGTGACTGCTATCACCAGTCCAGTGATATATCTCAGAACAAAAAACAACCCCATTTGTTATAAGAATGTATGGAGAAACTAACTAAAACAATATGTGTGGTAACATGCTAACACTTTCTTTTAAGGCTCATAGTTTCCCATATAAAAAAAAAAAGTATAAAGTTTTACAAACCACAGAAAGGGCAGTGTCATTTTGTAGGATTTATACTGAAGGAAACACACAGACAGAGTTGGCGTTTAATCGGCACACTTCTAATTAATTCAAATTTATTAATTCAGTTAATTACCAGGGTAACTTAGAGTTTATTAGTCAGTGCATAGCAGGTCAGGTGAACATGCACAAATGGAAGATGTGTCTCCAGGGAAGCGATTCAACAAGTATTGAGAACATCCTGATAAGTTAATGATAAATTAATATTTTCGTGGTTTAACTGACAGTTTTTGAACACCATCCTCCAGACGTGTGAGGACATGAAAATACTCTAGAATAATAATTTGTGTCCAATATGTCTGATATTACCAATTAAAAGTCTTAAAATGACATCGACTTCTTCATCAAAAAAATTCAGACTCTATAAAAATGTTAATATTTTTCTTTTCTAAAGTTTAACTTGACACAAGATGTCTCCTATTTCATTAAAAAAGTCCATTCATACAGATGTAAGTAATCAACCAATGATTGGCTCCCAAACTAGTTGTGATGTCACAAAATATTGCTTATATTTCTGGATGTTAAATTGACATTTAAGTTGAGCACATATATAAGTTGGTCCAGTCACAAGCTAAAACTGATATACACATATATATATCTATAT
>NC_065517.1:8281882-8289868 GCF_006386435.1 Epinephelus moara | reverse complement strand
ATTTTCACACATGGATTGGCCACCACAGAGTCCAGACCTTAACCCCATTGAGAATCTTTGGGATGTGCTGGAGAAGGCTTTGCGCAGCGGTCAGACTCTACCATCATCAATGCAAGATCTTGGTGAAAAATTAATGCAACACTGGATGGAAATAAATCTTGTGACATTGCAGAAGCTTATCGAAACAATGCCACAGCGAATGCGTGCCGTAATCAAAGCTAAAGGCGGTCCAACGAAATATTAGAGTGTATGACCTTTTTTTTTGGTGGTGACTTTTTTTTTGGCCGGGCAGTGTATGTTATATTTAATCATAAGTTACCAAGGGAGGGAGGAAGGGTGGATGGGGTGAATTGAATGTTATGAAAAAGAAAAAGAAATAATACTGCTTTGTATGTACTTCATGACTGTCTGGCATTTGATAAATATCAAAAAAAAAAAAAAAAAAAACTAACTAAAATTACAGGAACATTCTTTGGGAAAAATGTATTTGATGTGTACTATAAGCTTTTATTTCTATTGTGGCCAATGTCCCATCCGTTAACATAGAAGGGGTGGGGTTTATGACCTGTACTGCACCCAGCCACCAGGAGGCAATTGAGATGTTTTGGCCTCACCTTTCGGGAGCTGTCATGTCATCCATCTTTATACAGTTGATGTGTTAATCCTGTTAATAAGGTTTGGCAATGTTAGCCATGTGATGCTAACAGTTAGCTCTGTTGTACTTCAGTTTTGTCACAGTTAACTTTTTTTTTTAATTTTTATATACTTTATTTTCACTTTGTTGTTAATTACACACAGGTCTTGTTGGGAGGGGTGGGGGAAGCACGCACACTTATCATAACTTATCTTAGCCATTTAAAGGACAACTTCGGTATTTTTCAACCTGGGCTCTATTTCCCTATGTGTATGTGTACGTATGAATCATGGGTATCACTCATTCTAAAATTGGTTCAGTATTGAGCCTCGAAACGAGCTAAAACGGTAATGGGGGTAAATGCGTCCCATATAAAAGTGCTTTTTTTCGCCACTGACCGGTTCAGATCACCAGTGCTATCTCTGTAAATAGCATATGGTAGCGGCCCTGGGGCAGTGGTGAGTGTGAATGAGTAGAGTCAGCTGTCAGTCAGTGTAGGAGCAGAAAGGCAGAAGGTGTCCCCGCTCGGTATTGTAAATGAGTATGTGTGTNCTTGCGTTTGGGAAAAAGGCCCGTTTATTTGAGCACTCCAAAAACTCCGGTAACACTCCAGGCGGTAGCACGTAAAAGACTCCGTCCCAAACTCTGATTCTTCTAGCGTAACATACACTTCACACACACATACTCATTTACAATACCAAGCGGGGACACCTTCCGCCTTTCTGCTCCAACACTGACTGACAGCTGACTCCACTCATTCACACTCACCACTGCCCCAGGGCCGCTACCATATGCTATTTACAGAGATAGCACTGGCGATCTGAACCGGTCAGTGGCTAAAAAAAGCACTTTTATACGGGACGCATTTGCCCCCATTACCGTTTTAGCTCATTTCGCGGCTCAATACTGAACCAATTTTAGAACGAGTGGTACGCATGAATCATACGCACACATACACATGGGGAAATAGGGCCCAGGTTGAAAAATACCGAAGTTGTCCTTTAAGGAATATAACATTATTTGTAACCTTGAATGAAAAAAAGAAAAGTCTGCGCTCCTGACTCAGGGCTTTCATGCATTTTCAAAAGTGGACCTTCGCTCAGTTGACCTTCTGATGAAGATTTTAAGCAGGGTCGAGACATCGCTTTCATCCATAAGGTTATAATGGCCAAATGTGTTAGTCTCTCCTGCGTCATGGTGTTGCGCAGCCAGGTTTTCAGCCTGCGCAAGGCTGAGAAAGAGCGCTCGGATGCCGCGACAGATATGGGCAGGGCCAGCACCCCCTGCACCCCTAGTTCTGACGTCTATGCACAGGTCCGAACACACACACATGCACAAACAGGACCTATACATGCACTAAGTGGAGAGATGTCAGAGTGGGGCTGCCCATGACAGGCGCTACAAGCGGTGGGGGGGTTCGGTGCCTTGTTCAAGGGCCTCGTCACTTGTGTATAATATACATATAATACACATAAAATACAATGGCATGTCTAATCTGACAAATAATTTCCAAGCTTTAAATTGGAATTCTTCGGAAAAATGCTCTATAAAAACCAAACTATGTTCAGGAATATTTTTGATGTACTTTAGAGGTGGAGTCTGTGATTCTCGTCCAATACACTTTCTGTCAAAATCAGTGAATACATTGTCCTCATGGTAGGATAACTGTCTTTTTGTATGAGCTAAAAAAACATCTGGTGATACACAGCCCTGGCTCTGTAAAGGGTACACAAACAAACTGGCATGGACACAACACTGATGTAGCCATAGCAACAGGAAGCATTCGTGCTCGTGCACAGGACAGGGGAAAGGCCGTGGGAAAAGAGAAAGGCAGTTGGAGTGACAGAAACTGTTAATCTGGCAGTTTCATGTTGAGGCACTGAAATCCACATTGGAGAAATCCAATATTCCTCTTAATACCTCTCCAATATCTGATTATATGGACATGATAACCCTTAATACACATAATGTTATTCTTCCCTACAACAGGAAATACTTTTCCCCTAACCTGATATGAAGTGTGCTCTGCACATGTGAGCATTTTTGATGATTGCCTTCATCCAGTGCTTTCGTTTTATCACATTTAACCATAGTTGTCTTTGTTTTTATTGATGGGCAGTGGTGGCTGGTATGTGATAAAAATGTAAGTTTTGAGCCATGACTCTTTTTATTCTGGCTCCCAATAACACAACAAGACAACATTTTGAGAAGCCTATGTAGCCTACAGCCCTGTGGTGGAGAGTTGTGTTTTGCCCCCAGCTATTAAAAGACGTCATTGTGACGTCGGCCCTAAAAGGGTCTGTAATACACAAACATGCATGTGAGCTAAAGGTAATAAATGCAAATCTTTGAAGACATTTGCAGAGACACAACTGTTCTTTGTTTAAGATAAAAACAAAACAAAATAACAATAAATGAAATGAACTATAACCTATTTGACAAACTCAATGAATAGATTCTCATAAATAACATAAATTAAATCTTACATGTAGGAGGAAGTATACCCTTGTTTCATACCCTTTCTCTGATACTCATTAATTAATTCATCAGCTTTATCTCATAAATTCATATACATACATACACTTGCATACATGCACACGCACATATTATACATGAATTATACATGTTTAACATTTCTTGTTTCTTGCATGTGCACGCATACATACATGCATGCACATGCTCACACAATCATGACGTCAGTTAGATTTGGTTGGGTCGGAGAGTATTAAATCATCCATCTTTGCTCACTGTCTCTTAGCCTTTTGTCTCCTCAGGTGTGTAGGAACTACAGGTTATGAAGTAATTATCAATTATCAGTACAGACTGAAAAAAAAAACATATTGAGCATCCCCCAAAAATGCATTTTCAAACATAAACAGGTATATATGTATGCATGCATTTATGCATCCAGTTCATTTATACACACATACATAATGTACAGTACATGCATGCACGTGCATACTTAAGCATACATACACATATTGTATGCAACAGATGCATATTGTATTTGCATACATATGTACTGATATGCTGTACATTTGGTAAATATAATACATGATCATACTCAGAAAATGATCAAATTGAAACTTGATTATCATGTACACACAGCATACTGGGATAACAAACCATTATTTCAAATATGTTCATTACAGATTTTAAATGTTTTGAATTTCTGTACCTCACCATGTTTGTAGATTCATAGTATACATTTACCCTTTCAACTGTAATTTTTTAACTCTTTAATTTATCCTGACCCTTAATATACATAATGCTGTAATGTGTCGATAATTCCTACAGCTCTGTTCTGTGTGAAAAGTGGACTTGGTTCTATGCATTTTCCCATCTCTACACAATCCCTGATGTGTCAAACAAAACTTAAAAAGTACAGAACGCCCAACACGTTCTCACTTAACAGATCCTATGAACTATGTGCAACACTAAAAAGTTTTTTGTGTTGCTGTCACAGTGATGCAGAGTATCAGACACAAGGCACCACATGCCACTCTCAGTTTGAATTTGCAGTCACAAGCGCTCCACAGTTTTGCTCTTATTAATTTGTCCGACTTCACTTGATGGATTCATTACATAATGTAATTGAAAATAAAGCCGCTCGGGATAGTTGACCTGAAGCGGATACATATGCGCAGCACATATCAAGCTCTATTTGCATCATTTTAATTGAAAACACACAGTCGGCTTTTATCCTTCGGTCTAACACAGGTTGAGCAACAGCATGATTTGTCATGCTACATATGAGTCTAATGGTGAATTCCAGCTTCCCACAAAGGACAGATGTGGTATTTCCTCTTGTGTCACAACAAGCCCCACGCTTCAAAGAGCCCGCAGGAGGAAATTGCTCTGACATGAGTTGGTTATTTCCTGCTTTTATTGCTCAGTACTTACCCAAAGAGAAAGGTTTTCCTCTAATTTCATAGCAAAATGAGGCAAATTTTATTGGCTATATTTCTGCTGCTGTTGTTTTAATTTGTCACAGTGCAGGAATTTCATAGAAATATACCACGAGTTAAACCATTGAACTTTCCTTCTCTGTGATGCAAGTGTCCTAGTAGGAGCAATAAAAACAGAGCTGTAGCTCAGTTTATTAATGGCACCGGTGGTGAGTTTTAATTGATTGCTGCAGGTGAAAAGCTCCTTTTTATTTATTTTTTTTTTGGTATATTTCACACTAACGAAGCCTTTCAGTAGTCTAGGAGAGCAGTGGTTCCCCCAAGGGTGGACCGGGGGGCATGACAACCCTGATAAAAATGCTGGCCCCTCCAATGGTCCCCACTAGCGAAAATAATTGGAGGCCGATATTACTGCCTGTAAAAGCCCTAACACACCAAGCCAACAGTCAGCAGCTGGCCAAAGTTGGACCATCAGAGGGCGTCTGTGACCCTAGTCAATGCAGCGCTTCCCGCATTTATTGTTTCCCCTTGTTTGGCCCCGGCTTTTTTTTTTTTTTTCCTCTCTTTTTGGCTAATCCAACATGTCGAATTGGTATCTTTGACGGTGGAACCCGGCGGTGAGTGATGTCACTCTGATTGGCAATTCAGCTCAGTACATAAAAAAAAAAAAAAAACGAAGTGAGGAAATTGAAAGGAAAAAAAAAACAGCGAAAGTTGAGAGGGAGGTAGACCAAAACAAACCTGCTACATAAGGTAAGATTATTTTTCTTTAGCCATTGAGATCTTTAGCAGAAACGTTTGTGATGGTTTATGTTATTGTTCTCTGACGCACGGTAAATATGCTCCGTTCTTTTAACATTGTGTTGTTAATGTGCTAACTAGCTAACTAGCTAACAAGCGTCAGGAGAGTCTTCCAGTTTCCTTTTTTAAATGATGATTACTGATGCCATCTACTGGTATGGAGAGATATTTCCTCTCACGGAGGTGCAGAACATACGTGGTGGTTGACCGTCAGATGTAGTCTTTGCAGTATGTTAATGTGCAAACTTTTGGCCGGGACACAGGCGACGTGAGGTGATGCCAACAGTAGGTTTTCATTAGTTCAATGGTGTTCATTATGTCTTTAGTTTATGATAATGACTTTAGGTTCTTTTATCTCAGACATGTTAGGATATTACATACCTTATAAAGTCAGTAGGTTTTCATTGTTGCTATACTCTAAAGTCAGTTTGGTGTGTCTGGGCCTTAAGACGCTGTGGTGCGCTCATTTTTTAAGCTAACATGAAGTCAGTGGTATCTTGGGAAACTAGGCAGTCAGTGTTTAGACCAGAAATGCCCATTTACCTTAGAAAATTATTTTTTTTCTATCAAAATTATTACACAAACAGTTTGACAGTTTGACATTGTTTATTAGTGTGCCCACATATTACAAAGTTTTTTCTGTCTTCTGTCTTCTGTCTTTTCAGGTACACTGCCATGTGTACTGAGTAAATATCTCTATCAAATAATAATCAATCACTGTAGGCAAAGTAGCGACATCTAGTGTTTAATTTAAGAATTACAATGGCAGGGCTCGCTAGAAATAGTTGTTCAAAATGACAGTGACATTATGTTTAAACTCGGCTGTTTAATGTACATACAGTGCACTTTACTGAAAATATGCTCAAGCTGTATTCTAATTTATTTTCAAAACATTTGCGATATTTAAAAACAAGTAGTGGACTGCAGTTGGCCACCCATGACCTAAGGCATCTATTGGTATCAACAATATCAGCAGTTTGTCGGAAATGGAGCAAAATAACAAATTTAGGCTAAATTTTGGCGAGGGAATAAATGGCATGGTGATTGTCAAAGGGGTCCCCTTAACTCTCACCTCAAGATATGTTTATGAGACTCCCCTAAACTTGTGTTTAACAGCATAATGGAATTCCTGAAAATCAGTTATGGCTTTTGGTTTTGGTGTGACATCCCAAGATTTTCTGTTGCCCCATCTGGCCACCGCTATGAAGAATTTCTAGGGGCACCACTGTGGACTGATCATTTTCAGTGTTGAAGGTGGTTCTCGCATGTGGCAGATAGAAATATGTCTTTTAACCTGGGTGGTATTTCATCAGAAGTGAAATGCATTCTCTAACAGCTAGTCTCCCTCCTCTGCAGGGAGCGGGTTCTGCTTCATTAATTATTAAGCGAAATCCCGCACAGCCATGAGTCGAGCCCCTATTTCTGCCTGGCTGAAGCCCACCTGCCCTGTAATTATAAAGACCTACCATTTAGTACAGCACTCCATCTTGATCTTTGATTTCCCTGTCAGAAACTATTAAAGCAGCCCCTGGTCTTTGCCACGGGCTCGGCATGGGGCCGTGTCTGAATTGAATCAACCACATTTCATTGGCATATTAAAAAGAAAGCCAACACGATACCCGGAACAATAGATCAGGCTGATGGAATTTTGAAGGCTTGGACAACCACATGCAGCGCTTTAGTTCTTAAACATCACTGTGGATTGTTTTCTCCCCCTGATAAATATTATACATCTACAAGTATTCTATCCTGCTTAGCTGAACCACTTTGTTTCAGTATTTGGCAATCTGCAGGAACCAGGCAGATAAACCATGTATAATTACTCCCCATTAATAAATTCTGGTCATGAATTGATTTGCCTTCATAGTGAAATACAGCACTGAACACAGAAACTGTGGATCCTCTATTGAAAGTCATTACCTCTCCCAGTAACTATGATTCATTTATGTTATGATGTAAGGCGGGATTCCACGTTATTGGCATCACAAGATCATGTAATTAAAAAGCAACATGTAATAGAGCTCTATGTGGTACATCATTTAGAATAGTGATCAGGCCATGGTAAACTGTGCAGTGGACCCATATTATATCATCCTCAAGTGATCTGGCAAGCAAACAACACTGAGTCAGCCTTGGCAGTGTAAAACTCTCAAACAAAACAGGGTTTACCTAAGTCAGTTGGCATGCTCTGAACAGCGGGATTAAAGTTAACATGCTTCTCAGAATACAAACGTGATAGGCACATAAGATTATGCCAGCTTGTATTTGGCGCAAGTCTCTGTCTCACAGGAATCTTCCAGGTTTGTATAGTTTTCATAGAGTTACAGCCTGACTCACAATAAAACCATAGAAGTAGTAGTGTTTCGCCATAACAGTTGATAGGTATGTGGTTAGGTGTACGTAAAGGAATACTTCACCATCCAAATGAGCATTTGTATATCAATTACTCATTCCACTTTATATTGAATTTGTGGAAAAAAACAAGTTATGTCTTCTAGATGAATAAGCACTAACTGTGTATATCTATATATATACACACTATATATATATATATACATATATATATATATACACACACACACACACACACACACACACACATATATATATATATATATATATACACACACACACACACACACA
>NC_065517.1:8273480-8281544 GCF_006386435.1 Epinephelus moara | reverse complement strand
ACATTTCTTGCTGCCATCGTCCAAGGGCTGTCAACTGAGACATTACCCATTCTGTCAGCTGATCACAGTTAACCAACAGCACAGCTAGCAGTTACTGCACATACTGTAGTGGAGAACACCATCCACCTCCTCATCACCGCTGAGTCTTCACACATTCATCAGCCTTTCAGTCTCAGAAGAGTCATCAGCCACCACCACCACTAGTGTCGTCTCATTTGGCAGGTTTATCTTGCTGCTGCTTAGGACAGATGCCCCTCAATTACAAAATTTCCCTAAGCACCAAAGACTTTCAGTTAAATCTTCGTCATCACATTATCTGTTAATCTGTACACCTGTAATCTCTATTCAACAATTATCTATACTTCATTCACTTGTCTCTCTTGAAATGGAATATGGTTGAATTTTAAGATTGTTCTGTAAATAGTTTTCTAATAAATATAGCAACTTCTAAATAAGCCATGTCAATGTCAGGCGTAAAATAACAACTTCTGGTTAGGACCCACCCATCTCTGATTTAAATTCCCCCACATCCAGTTGAAACTCTGCCCATTCTGAGTACAGATACACATACAGAAAATTTAGTTGGTTGTACAGAAACAGATAATGGCTTGCTTATTCTTAAAATGCAGCCAGACTGTTGGTCTACCTCTTCGTTCCACTTCCTGTTCAGTTCCCTGTTGAAAAAGCTGTCTGTTTGGGAAGTACTGAGCATACGACTGGATAAATGAGACTTGGAATATATTGCACAAATTGTGTAAGAGTTTGTAAACTGATGTTTTGATATAGTTTTGCTGTTGTTAAAAATGGACCCCTATGAATTCATCAAGAATTTTCTCAGATTTTGAATTCTTTTATTACTGTGGGGGCATGCAAGAAAAGTTTTCTTTACAAATTAAATGTAACATGGGATGAGTAAATAAAATACAAATGCTCATTTGGGGGTTGATTTTTCCTTTAAAATGAGCAACATGCCATTTGTATATTCCTTTCTTTTGATTTGTATGTTTTTGGAAGTTCTGAATTAAAAATACAAATATTAATTAGGTAAATCCAAGGTGCCACTAGCTGTTTCTTAGCTGTCTCTGCTAACATGGGCTAACCATGTCCTGATTCCAGCTCCAGACGTAAGATTGATTTAAATTGTCTAATCCCACTCTCTCTGAAAGAGAGCGTCTCTCTTGAAGTATTCCTTTAATTCAGGTCTATAAATATAAATGTATTCAACAGAAGAGAGATACTGTCTGCCAGAGATATATGAGTTTCTCTGATAACAGATGTCTGTATATACCACCAGCCCTTACCTACCTGTCCATCAAATCTTCCTGCTGATTTCGCACTACAAGCTCCTTTGTAGTTGACTTCAGGGTGCATTTCAAAGCAGGCTCCCATACATCAATATTTTGCATCATATATTTTATTCTCCGGTGTGTGCTCGCTCGTCTAGATGACATCATTGTTGGCGGCCTTCAGTACAGAAGCTTCTCCTTGCATGTTTACCTTCACATCTTCACACCGCGCCCATCAGATTCTCAACGCCTGTGATCCGATAGCCAAGAGCCTTCACTTTGTTGTTCCTCAAGTTTTTCCTTTTTCTTTTTTTTCCACAGCAGTTACCGTCTCTTTTGTTGGCCATTTTGATATGTTTATTTACCGTGTGGATGGCTTTGATCCGAGCCAGGGCGGGGAGAGTGCTGTGGGGAACGTGTGTGAATTTGTGTGTGTGTGTGTGGTGGGGGGTAAACGTCCCTATGGAGGAAAATGCTTGTGAGCAGGCTGCCATGTCCACTAAGGCTGAAGAGAGACAGCTGAGGGGGGTTGGGACTGATGCATAGCAGGTTGTGTGTCTCTCCAGGGCTTAACAGTGTGCTACTGCAACACACTCAAGAAAAACCCCGGTCACCTACACACACGCACACATACACCGACTGACCACATCTGAGGCAGCTGTGTGAGGTCCGGGCTGCAGTATTTACCATGAGTGTCCAGGCTTTACACAAAGCCTGGGACGATACACACCAAAAATAAAGAGTCAAAATGCTGCAGCTTATGTGATCCAGGCTGATAAATTGGTTTGTCAATACAGGACTTTTATTAAGATCGGCTATCGACCAGTAAATGTCATCCACACACCAAAATGATGGAGGTCCCTCCCTGACCACAGCTACATAAAAACAGCCTGTAAAACCTGCAATGAAATTTTATATTCTTTGCACATTTTATGTATTTTAACAGTTCAAAATTAATTTAAGTCTTCATCTTGAGGCCATTTCTGCCTTTGGGTTTAAAGGGGAGAAAAATCCCATAACTGTCACCATCTAGTAAAGATGTGATTGCACAGATCGACTGTTTTCATGGCACTTGGTCTTAGCAGGTGATGCCTCTGTGATAACTAGGGGTGGGTATGGTTTAAAAAGGTAATAAACTTGTACCCTTAAGTGATATAGATACCGATAGAGACCTTATTTGAAATTATCCTTTTGCATTTACTTTCATCAGACACAACAGTAGATTACTTATACCACTGAATGTTTTGGTGGCACCTCAGCCCGTCAAACTCAATGTCACCACACCACAGACTGTATTGGGTTGCAGCTGCTGCTGTAGCCAGCCAACATTGCATTAATGCATGCTGTGATTAGAGTTCTCAACAGGCCAAAAAAATTACAACCCCAACTGAACCAACCTGTGTTAGCAGAAGCGTGTAACCGGCCTGTCAGAGATCATCACATAAAATACTGAGCCTGAGCCTGATCAAGTCCAACTCCCCAAAAAAATCACTAGTTGGCTTCTAATGTCCGGGACACCGGCTACGTGGGGACGCAAGCCACGGACATCTCCAATGGAAAACGAAACATCCTGGTGGATCACCGTCTCTCCACGCTGTATTTCCCCACCAGAGAAGCTCCTTGCTCCGGCCCGGAGGGAGGACAGTGAGTCCAGCACGGAGTGTGGCTGCTTCCTCTCGAGAAGGAGAGGGAGCTGCTCACAGAGTGCTCACTTTTGATGATTTTTTAAAATTTTGATTATTTAACATAAATAAATAAATCACAGTCTGAGCCCTACCCAACCTGGCCAATCAGTGCCTGAACCTGGCCCGACCTGTCTTTACTTAGGCTTTACCAGACCCATCGGGCCTGGGTTGAGATTGAGAGCTCAAGTGGTAATTGGCTGCAGGCAAAAACATACAAATAGTATTTTTTTTTCTAGACATGAGTACAAAAAGGATGGAATGCAGGTATTGTTTGGCTGGAAAAGTTTCAATACTACTTGGTACTGGCTTATTTCAGTCAATACCTTAGTTAGTTAATACTCATCTAGTGATCACTTAGTCTGTGTTTCAATTAGAAGGCTGTCTTTTTTGGGGGAATCCTGTGGGTCATGTGATTCCTGTGGTATTCCTGTGGGGTGGGAGTCAACTTCACTATTCATGATGTGACAGGGATGGGACAGGAAAAAAGTCAACAGGATTGATATTGAGTTAACAATGTGAAGACAGCAGCTCATAGTTAATTTCCACAGAGTATAGGAAATGTATGCCTGTAAGTTTGGGCGCACATCATTTTATGTTAAGCATGTGAAATAAAATGGATTGTTTGTTAAGATAACATAATCAGTATAATGATGCTAATTTCCATTAGCATGTTAACAGTAATTCCCATTATTTGTTAGCATCGAGCTAATGGACTAAGTGCTTGTTATTTGCAGTTTTGGGAACGTTACTTTTAAAAAGTAATTCATTATAGTTACTCGTTACTTTCCCCGAAAAGTAACTGAGTTAGTAATTGAGCTACTACATTATAAAAGTAACTAATTACCAGGAAAAGTACTTACGTTAAAAAGCGTTACTTTTTTATAAAATGCTCAAATGTGTCAAATTGCTTGGACACCCCCCTTCATGGAATTGTATGTAATGAAACTCAACATTGAATATGTTAAATGAATGAAATAGACACTTAATAGAATAATTCATTATTATAAAACATCGTACACTTATCTACACTACACTGCATTGTAGGACAACATAACAGACACAGACAAATTCCATATTATACAGTGGAACACCAGAACACAATAGATGGTTTAGAACCAAAAAAATACCCAAAATAAAGCTATACTTCTCAAGCAATGTACAAATAATAATAATGGTAAATTATAATAATAATCTTTGTAGTGCAAATTAAAAATATCAAACTGTCGCTCAACTTCACAAACGGTAGACATACTGTAGACTACTTCAAGTATTTTCTTCATCACAAAAGTAAACAGTTTAACCATATGACTTGCTCTCAATAAACCAATGAAAAATGTAATGAATAAATAAATACATAGCCCGATGAAAATATACACTCTTTGTAGTGCTAATTAAAAAAAAAATAAAAAATCAGTCACACGACTTCACAAGTTAACTGATAGGCATAGCCTACTGTAGACTGCTTCAAGTAGCTTTCCTCACAAAAGTAAACATTTTAATAATATGAATTGCTCTCAATATATCAAATGAAAAATGTAAACAAACAAACAAACAAATAAATAAGTTATAAAAATATCCACTAAAGTGCACATTAAGAATATCAAACACACAATGTCACACAACTTCACAACTGGTAGGCAAACTGTAGCCAAGCCTACTTCAAGTATTTCCTTCAATACAAGAGTAACCAATTTAACAATATGATTTTTTTTCATACAACTATGCATTTCTTTTCTTTTCTTTTCTTTTTTTTTTTTTTAAGATATTTTTTGGGGCATTTTTTAGCCTTTATTTGATAGGACAGACAAGTGTGAAAGGGGGGGAGAGAGAGAGAGAGAGGGAGTGACATGCAGCAAAGGGCCACAGGCTGGAGTCAAACCCGGGCCGCTGCGGCAACAGCCTTGTACATGAGACACCTGCTCTACCACTAAGCCACCGACGCCCCACAACTATGCATTTCTAATATAAATAAACACTTATTTCTTTACTAGAAACCAGGAGCCCTCCTGGGTCTCAGACTGGGGGGTTTGAACCCCGGGGTGGGGGTGGGCCCCTCTGTGCAGAGTTTGCATGTTGTCCCTGTGTCAGCGTGGGTTTTGTCTGGGTAAATTGGCCTAAATTGGCTGCATGTGTGAATGTATGCATGATTGGTTTACTGTCTCTATGCGTTAGCCATGTGATAGTCTGGCGACCTGTCCAGGGTGTACCCTGTCTCTTGACCAATGTCAGCTGGACCCCTCACAGGATAAGCAGTCACGGAAAATGAATGCATGAATGAAGTATTTAAGTTTTGACTTCCACAGTTACCCCCGGGGACCAGTTAAGTATTTCTGATAATGATTCTTATTTTTTTTGTGGGAGTGGAATGGGACAAGAGTGAAAATCCACTCCTGTCACCCACTAATTTCAATATGGCAGAGCATAGAACAACATACAGGTGTCATTGATATATTTTGACTGACTTATCTACAGTATGTTTGTGTTGTCCAGACCAGATGTGTGTTAGAAATAGATAAGCAGAGGTATTTTTCTTATGTATGTTAATGGTCATACTTCTGCATTTTTAAATAAACAGTTCTCCATCTTGGACATGTGACAAAGGGAAATAGCCAGATTGTTTCTGTTAGAACAATGTCCAAGAAATAGTTGTGGTTTTAACAGAGGGTTACATGCTAGACTGTTTCTTGGGTTGGCTTCATGAGTTGCCTAGCAACCTCATGGTGACAACAAGACTCCAGGCAGTTGGCTGTTGTCTGCCAAGAAACAGTTACAGTAATTCCCCTCTTGACACCACAAAATAGTTTTTACACTCTGTTTTTGAATCATTATTAAATAATTCTTTGGTGATCTGTCTATATATTAAGATATTTTATTGGATAAATGAAAAGTTTAACCTGCTGGTCAGTGCCAGAGGAAAAGTCAGGGGATCAACTGTCAGTAGGATTCATCCTGGGGGAACCATGAATGTGCAAACCTTTATGGCAATCCAACCAATAAAAATGAAAACCAGGCTTTTTTTTAACAGTATAGAATTTTACAGACATGTAAAGGGTAAAAAATGAACACATGCTGTGCCGACGAAACTATTGTGACACATCATTTGGTGACAAATGAGCCCTTTTATGAAGTCTACAGTGTTGTAAGAAAGGCATTTATACTCCATGTCCAATCTGAAAGTTTAAAGCATGGTCAAGTGTTTTAGCTAGGTTAGGATAAATTTGTATATTCTGAGTTTTAACTTCTATGCAGGATTTGAATATTTATGTATTTGGCATTGATAATGATAAAAATGACACCATAGCAAATGCATACTGATACTCAGGAGTGAAAATATATTGAAGGTTCTTGCCAGCACTATGACTCCAGCTTTCATCACTGTATATTTTTCTACTCCTGTAGCAAGCTTCATGCATCCCTGAACACATGCATGCTGCTTTTTTAAAATCTGTATGGTGTACAAAGAAACAAGAAACACTTGACATGATGTATAGAGATGATTTATTGATATGTTATTTATATAAATTAAAAGAGTGCCACAGAATAATTTGTGAATGCTGACAAAACTTTCAAAGTCCAAATCCATAATTTATTTTGTTTTTAAGCAGAAGAAAATTACAGTAAAATAGCAGTCAAACAGTTTACAGCTCTCTGTCTTTGAATTTTGCATGTTCATAAAACACTGACTATTAAATAACTCACAAAAAATCTCACAAATAAAAAGAGCTCCAGGTTACTTAACAGAGCTACATTTGTACAAATAAAATCCAAATTAATTGCACCATATCCTTCTTTATCTAATATGTTTTACTTTTCCAAAAGAGAATCGGAACAACAGATCTATATATGCTCAATGGACTGTTTCATTGCTATTCTGTTGCTAGGGCAACAACTTTGGTCCCTGTTTACTTCCTGTCAGCTTCTGCATTAACATACATTCAAACAGGAAATACAAAGGGACCCATTTAGAATGTTTATGTTGTCCAGTTTGAAACAGTCAATAGAATTATTTACATATGAGAGAAGAAGAATCACAAAAAAAATTATACGTGTGTCTAGGCCTATTATTGAGAATCAACTATTTATTATCCATCTAAAATTTGTATGTATTTATACAAAACTATGAATAAATCGGTATCTATTTACATGAATGTAAAGTTGTGTGTATACAGTGGCAGGCAAAATTTTGGGGCACCCCTGGTCAAAAATTCTTCAACTGTGAATAATTAATTAGAAGATGAGCTGATCTACAAATGGTATGAAGTTAAAGATGAAACATGCTTTTCAACATTTTAAGCTCTGGCTTGTTTACAATCATTTTTAGGAAAGACCAGGTGATGCAAATTTCAAAGCTTCATAAAAACCTTTGTCCCAATAATCAGCAGCCATGGCCGAGAGAGCTGCTTGTAGGATTGTTAGAAAGGAAAATCAGACCCCTGTTTGACTGCAAAAGACCTGCAGGAAGATTTATCAGACTCTGGAGTGGTGGTGCACTGTTCTACTGTGCAGTGACACCTGTACAAATTTGACCTTCATGGAAGAGTCATCAGAGGAAAACCTTTCCTGTGTCCTCCTTACAAATTTCAGTGTCAGAAGATCGCAAAGGAAAATCTAAACAAGCCTGACTTCTATGACAAGACAATTATTCTAAACACACCCTAAAACCCACAGTGGACTACCTCAAGCTGAAGGTTTTGCCATGGCCCTCACAGTCCCCTGACCTAAACACAGGGTTCAACGCCAAAGTTTTTTTTTCACTTGCTCGGTCGGGCAAGTTGGTCAGAGATCTACTTGCCCGAAGTCAGTTTTTACTTGCCCTATAAAAATTGTTTAATTTAAGCAGCTATCAAATAACAAAGACTGCAGTTATTTTTATGTTATGTAATCTTTATTTACACTGTATTCATTAACTAAAACAACATACGTCATGTATTGTAGCTTAATTCCTACACAAAAATGACAGTGTCAGGGCTTAAAGTGAAAAATTTGTCAATCGTTCTCCGTCTATAATTTTGCGCCCTACTTGAGCCATGCCCACCTCTATTTATTTTTCACCCCTCTCTCCAGTTCTGCTGTATTAACACCGGGTTTAATAT
>NC_065517.1:8259695-8272770 GCF_006386435.1 Epinephelus moara | reverse complement strand
CAGAAGAGCACGTTTTAAAATACATTTATTTTATCAATTAGTTATTAACTTTTACTATTTTTAGCAACTTGCCCGATCGGGCAAGTGAGTTGTTAGTTTACATGCCCGACCATGAGTTTTACTTGCCCCGGGCAATCGGGCAATCCTTATTGTTGAGCCCTGTAAACATCATTAAAAATCTGTGGATAGACCTCAAAAGCGCAGTCCATGCAAGGCGGCCCAAGAATCTCACAGAGCTAGAAGTCTTTTGCAGGAAGAATGGGTGAAAATCTACCAAACAAGAAATGAATGACTCTTAAATAAAAATCATTTAGAAGCTGTGATACTTGCCAGAGGGGTAGCTATTAAGTACTGACCATGCAAGGTGCCCAAACTTTTACTTGAGGTTTTTTCCTTTTTTGTTATTTTAAAACTGTGCAAGATTTAATTAAAAAAAGTTATCTTGCTTAAAATATTCAAGAAATGTGTCATCTTTAACTTTTTCCCTTTTGGAAAGCAGGTCATCGTTAACTTGTTTAGCTGTTCACAGTAAATGGATTTTTTTTTTTAGATTTGCCCTAACTGTATTAGCTGCGTCTCCTGATGGTCTAAATAAGTCGCTTTTTAGAAAAAAGGTTGCTAAGAGTGTCTGAAAAGATGCTAATGAGGGGGTATGACAAAGCGTCAGTATAAGATGACCTGGGAATGACAAGTTGTTGTATGTGGGTTTTGGCAGGCAGCTGCTGTCCCCTCTTTCCTATTCTGCGTAGGGACACCGAATCTTATTGTGGTATGGGGGACTGAACCGTATGGCCTTCTGTCATCCCTTCTGATACTACAAATGGGTGAATGCACATCCCCTATTGTAACACTTTTGTCTTGTTTATTTTCACCCCCCTCACACAAAAGTGTTGTGGCAACTCTCGTCCAAAATTGATTTTTTATTGATGTATGCAGTATCTGTCTTCTTTTCTAATAATTCTAATAATATTCCTTTGTGGACTGCAGGTCTACAAATAAAGTGATGATATAAATGCAGTTGCAAACAACTTTGTAAATGGTTTTGCAAAAGTTTTACAAAGAGAATATTGCTGAACACAAGCTAATCTATGTTTGCTCACATGAAAACTCCCCAGGGTACCTTAAAACTTAATTTGGAGTTTCACATTAGTCCAGGACTATAGTCTTAAGTTACACAACTAGCCAGCGGTGTTAAAATGCAACCATTAACTGACTATTGGTTAATTACTGTGTATCAATCTGCATTAGATTGTAGCATAATGGACATGTATTGATGTCACAATACTGCAGATCATCACTGTAATTCCATTTGACTGATCCAGCAGTTCAGATCCACTGCTTTTTTGCCACCCAGGCAGTCTGTGTGCATGTTGCCAGTCTCACTAATGGACTAATCTGCTTTATTTCAACAAATGAGCATCTGCACAGTGCAGCATAACACAGCACCACCAAGGCGCTGTCTGTTCTCCCTGTTTACTAAACACAATGTGTACCGAGGAGCTGTTTGAATGAATTTTTCATCCCCATCTGATGCTAATCTGTAAAGCTCTGTTGAACTGCTGAGACAAGCTCTACCTTTATCACTGATCCCAGCGCCATTCAAGCCTGGACTGAACAAACCGTGATGGTGTGTTGACCCGGGGAGAAACATGACACACATCGACACGCACTCTGCCAGTGACTGAGGTCAGCAATCAGCTATGTGTCTTCGTAATTGCTATTGATTGAAGAGCTGTGTAGACCCACACATATACAGACACACCTACACACACACACACACACACACACAAGCAGCCTGGCCTGTCTGCCATGACCAGTTAGAGGACATGGGAGGATGCTATAGTACAGCAGTCACTTTTATCAGTCTGTGGACATTCCAGCCTTCAGCCCCTCCTCTAACAACAGGATCCTCATATCAGGACTTTGGCTAATGTTTGGCAATACCTCCTGAATTATCTGGGAGCTGTTTCATCTATGTTTACAGAGCTCAGCTTTGATAATAAAAATACTATTAAATCATACAGATTTCACTTTTATTTCCACACTGCAAGCCTTATACTGACATCAACACAACATTAATTATTATTATTATAATATATATAATATAATATATATAATATATATTATTATTAATTGTCTTTTTATTGTGGCAAAATCCAAACAAACAAAAGCTGAACCAAGCAGGTTGATTAATTTTAGAAGATCAGGGAGGTAGCCTGCTGAATGTCAAGTGCTACAGAAAACTACCCAGCTTGATATTTCCAGTCCAACTGACATTATTAGAAAATAGATCTGCGTTGTAAATAATTTGTCCTGTGCTCTCTTTCCAGTAATAAATTACCCAATAAGAAGAAATTTACATTTTATAATTTTCGTTTCATGACAGCATCTGGGAGGCAGACACCGTCTCCACATTTAAGACTAGACTTAAGACTTTCCTCTTTGATAAAGCTTATAGTTAGGGCTGGCTCAGGCTTGCCCTGTACCAGCCCCTAGTTAGGCTGACTTAGGCCTAGTCTGCCGGGGGACCTCCTATAATACGCCGAGCACCTTCTCTCCCTCTCTCCCTCTCTCTCTCGCCTTTGCTAACACTTATGTCCTGTTACTGCATCTTGCTAATTTGGCTGTATTGCATGTCACTAACTCGGCTTGTTCTCCGGAGCCTTTGTGCTCCACTGTCTCGCAGGTTAACTTATATCGCAGCAGTGCCTGGTTAGTGTGACGTGTGTGGTTGTGCTGCTGTCGTGGTCCTGCCTGATGCCTCCTGCTGCTGCTATCATTAGTCATACTTCCACTGTTATTATACACATATGATTATTGTCACGTGTGTATACTATCATATATTAATATATACCTACATAATATATACCTACAACATATTGTATCCCAATAGCCGTTATTATAATATTATTACTTTTAATAATGTTGTTGTAAGCTACTATCATAACTGTCTCTCTTTATGTCTGATTGTGTCATATGGATTACTGTTAATTTATTATGTTGATCTGTTCTGTACGACATCTACTGCATGTCTGTCCATCCTGGAAGAGGGATCCCTCCTCAGTTGCTCTTCCTGAGGTTTCTACCGTCTGTGAAAGCAAAAGTCAACTTTGACTTCCTTCCATCCATCCACCCATTTTCATCCGCTTATATAGAGCCAGGTCACGGGGCAGTGGGCTGAACAAAGTAGTCCAGATGTCTCTCTCTACAGCAATGCATTTTAACTACCCCTGGGGTACCCCACGGCATTCCCAGGCTAGATAAGATATGTAGTCCCAACAGTGTGCTCTGGGTCTGCCCTGGGGCCTTCTACCAGTTAGACGTGCCTGGAGCAACTCTAATGGGACGCATCCAGGAGGCATCCTGATCACATGCCCGAACCACCTCAGCTGGCCCCCCTCAATGCAAAGGAGCAGCGGCTCTACTCTGAGCTCCCTCCAGATGTCTGAGCTCCTTACTCTGTCTCTAAGACTGAGCCCAGCCACCCTTCTGAGGAAACTCATTTCGGAAAATAATCTCATTCTTTCTGTCACTACCCAAAGCTCATGGCCAAAGGTGAGGGTTGGGACATAGATGGTCCAGTAGATAAAAAGCTTCTCCTTCTGGCTCAGCTCCCTTCACCACAAGAGTCCAGCACAGTGCCTGCATTACTGCAGATGCCGCACCAAACCACTTATCCATGTCACGCTCCAATCTACCCTCACTCGTGAACAAAACCCCATAATATTTGAACTCCTTTGCTTGGGGCAGTCCACTGTTTTGTGGCAGAGAACCATGACCTCAGACTTTGCCTTTCCAATGCTGACTTTTTTTTAGTGATGGCCAAATGAAGTCCCATGAAGCATTTCCTTTATTTTCCGAGCCCACTAGATGGTGCTTTTTGTTCAACAAAAGATTGACAGCCACTGATTGCTCTTCCTGAGCCTCTCTCTTTAAACCAAGAGCGCCATCTAGTGGGCTTAGAAAATGAAGAAAATGCGTCATGAGGCTTTGCTTTTGAAACTTTTTTTTAACAAAACGTTACGTACTTAACTCACATATTTACATCACATTATGTCTAACTGTGACCCAGTAACAATTGTACTTTAACCCAAACTGTCATCTTCTCTCTAAACTTAACCAGTTAGTGTTGTTATCCAAAACTGCAACCACTTCAAAAACATTGACCTTGTTTTACAACTTGATTCACCCAGGAGACAGCTGTGTCTCTATTCAGTGATTCAATTATCTTAGCTAGCTCAGTTCTAACTAAAATAACTGTCTTGGAATGTCTTCATTTGTTTTCCTCATTATTGGAAACAAATGAGTGTGCTTTTGCCAGGACACTTCCAACATTATTAGAAAATGACTGGCCCATTGAATAAAGTGTTACTGCAGCTGTGACACAACACAGACTCTCAACTGCAGCATGTGTACATTTCTGACTAATAGCTCCTTCAAGCGTGGACATACTCATTGGCCTGAGGAACAAACTACTTAACAAATATCCAATGGGGAAAGGTGCATGTGCAATTAGCTAAATACTGTAGGTTTAGCACTTGGAACAGCTTAACCAGCAAATGTCAATTTCAGTTAGAGATTCCCATATTGTTCACACCAAATGATTACAAGACCAACATGGCTCTCATTTTAGTGTAGAGCGTCAGACTGAATTTAAGAATACATCATGTCAGGTCACTCACTCTCTGGGACCGCGAGTGTTACTTGAAAGAGTAAACACAGAGATATTGGATAAAGGAGATACCCCACCGTAGGCTTATCCAATGTTAAGAAAATGGTTGCTCTTCCTGTCTCCTAAGTGGGCGTGGTTAGCTCTCCCTCCAATCAGACTCTGTTCTCCCTCAATTTTCTCTTGATCTGTGCGGATGAAAAATGCAGCTTTAGTGTCAGAATGTTGGTAAGATGTATGGCTTGTGGAAAACGAACCCAATATTTACTTTAGTAACTATAGGGCGAAAGAATTGACCATAAATTGTGATGACGTTCATTTTCCTCATAGACGACAATACATTCAGAGCTGCCGCAAGTCTCCTATGGGGGCGTGGCGCTGACGTCACTGAATCAGGAAGTGAGCTGATTGGGGTATCTCGCTTTATCCAATATCTCTGGTAAACACTGACCAACAGGACCAGACTGGCCCTCATACAGTGAATGGATGATTTAACAGGATTGCTGAAGGAGGAATGGTCAGCTTTGTGGTTGAAAACTACGCTAATCTTACAAAGGAGGACGACACTTGAACGGTTTCCTCCAGATTGTTTTTCTATCAAAGCTAATGTTAGGTAATGCGCTAAAAAGTTAGCATTACGGAGAAATCCAATATTCCTCTTAATATCTCCCCAATTTCTGATTAGGTGCACATGATAAGTCTTAATACACATAAAATTTTAAAAAAGGTCTATAGTCATGTGATTGCAAACAAGCTATTACAATTCAGAAGCAGACACGAACAGTTTTTACTCCTAAGCCCTTATAAATGCTAACAAGAAATAATGTTAATTACAATCAATGTAGCTAATTAAAAGGATATACACTGTTTGTTTGTTTATTGTGTCATATTACAAACGGCTGCAACAAATATGTCACACAAAAATAGCTGAAAACAGCTCATTTTCCATTTGTCTGGTGTGACGGGCTGGTAATGGGGAGTAATGCCTGAGCTTATTATTTAATACTGCTGCTACCAGCGCTCTGTCTGTCCTTAATTAGCTGCTAGGCTACAGTTATCTGTATAAGTTTGTTTACATTGTGTCCCTGTGCCAGCTCAGCTGTCAATGTACCCGACCCACCTACTCAGACCCTTGCAGGTTAAAGGAACATTTCTGATGTATGCAAAAAAAAAGCCATGTTTTTTTTCCTCCTTTAAATATTGAAAACTGTCAACAATCACTTTGAAAATGATTTTTGCCTGCAAAAAAGGGATGACATTTGGTTGGACGTCAACACAGCAGAAGTGGCCTTGGCAACATGGGTGCGCATGATGTGTTTCTGGGAGAAAAAAAACTGCTGCAAGAAGGTTATGCTGGGTTCTGCACAGCGCCAGAGCCCAGATCAAAGGCATCTTGTATCATGAATAATAACAGTCAAACCCTGGTCCTGCTGCCTGGCTCGGTGATAAGCGTGTATACAAACTGAGCCATCTTGTTAAAACAGATTGCTTTTGGATGTTCCACACAGCCCTTATGTCTCCATCCTAGCAGACACAAAGGACTAAATAGGGAGATAACACACTGAATAACAGCATAGTCTGTGTACAATATCACGCTGCTCTCCAGACAGTCGGCTGCGGTAGGATCCCTCAGAAGTCTGCTCCAAAGGCCCTTTCACGCTCTTTACATTCAACATGCACGTTTCAAAACCAACTAATAATATCTTCATCACAGTTGGAGCTCGGTAGCGCGATGCATTTTTCTATTGAAGACATAGTTGTTTTCCATTTACGCCGTTCTGCAGCCAATCAGCCGGCTCCCTCTCTCGCGAATTGAAATCACAAAGCTTCAGCAGATCACGCATCCTTTGACATTTACGCAACAATTTAGCGGATTCTTGTCATGCATTTATTCATCAATTCATTCATTTAACTGCTCATGAATACAAATGTGATGGGTGACCTGTCATATCAGACCTTAGTCCTCTATGGGTAATTTTGCCACTGAGGTTGATGCAGTGTTTCCTCATGCATATACATCAGTCCAATAAGGAAATAAGAAGCAGGAACACCAGAGGAAAGCGCTGCCATGGCATTAAAGAGACAGCTTTCTTCTTCTTGTTAGAATTCACACTGCGATGTCCAGTGTTTAAATGGGAGTTTAGGAGGTGGGCGGGAGAAGGTGGATGTACTTCGACACCATCTTCCTGTGTAGTTCACTGTTAATTAGACTGGAGTTACACTCTGAGTGGTCACAGAGAGAGGAACTTGCTACTAGTTCTTACAACCAAGTAGACAAAATAAGTCTTTCTATGGATGCAGTCAGCATTCTCATGCATACTATGATCTTTTCCCATATGTCCTATTGTGTTACATCGTGGGGTCAAGCTGCAGAAAATACACTATTAAACCACTTGAGTTTTTGTGCAAAGGAGCCATACATAATCTGGATAAAAGAGAACTGAATCTAATATCATCACTGCAGGGTACGGGAGACACATCATCTTTGGAGAATTTTGAATTTTAAATTGGACTCAAATGTGTGCTCTGCATATAACAACAAAATCTTTAAGAATAGAGGAATAAATCTGCATGTAACAGCAGCAGTACACGATAACTACACAGTCCAAAGTCCATAGTGCAAAAACAAATGTCAAGTACAAGTGCTGAGTTAAAAACTAAGTAAAAAATATGCCCTTCAGTGTGTGTATATGCATACAAGTGTGAACTTGAACAGGTGTGTAAAAAGAACGGAAACTTTGCCAGAAGTTACAGAAACATAATTGTCAGCCCATTTAGCAAGTCCAGTGAGACCTCAACAGACTCACAATCCACTAGTATCCAGAATGGGACAGAGGGGGGATGAGTTAAACAGTTTGATGGCCACCAGCAGGAATAAGCTTTCGTGCTGCTCGGTGGAACGTCAATCTTTGGATGAGGACACTTCTCAACCAGCATGTTGCGAAGGGAGTTGGAGGCATTGTTGGGGCTCATTTATGCCCAAAGTTAGGTATGTACTGTATATGGGCATGGATGGAGCCTTCAGTCCATAAACTGCATTAATTTTGTCTGTATTTGTGCACGTCTTCTGAAAGCTTCAGATACGGATAAAACAGAGCAATACCACCAGAGATCGTGGGGACAGTGTAGTTCAAGCAAAATCCAATCATAGGAGACAAAGACATTTAGAAATATCAGAACAGAACAAATCTGTTCACGAGTGAGGGTAGATTGGAGTGCAAGATGGATCAGCAGTTTGGTGTGGTGTCTGTAGTGATGCGGGCGCTGCGCCGGACTGTCATGGTGAAGAGAGAGTTGAGTCGGAAGGTAAAGCTTTCGACTTACTGGTCCATCTATGTCCCAACCCTCACCTATGGTCATGAGCTCTGGGCAGTGACTGAAAGAATGAGATCGCAGATAAAAGCGTCCAAAATGAATTTCCTCCATAGGGTGACTGGGCTCAGCCTTGGAGATACGGTGAGAAGCATGGACATCAGGAGGGAGCTGGGAGTAGAGCTGCTGCTTCTCCGCATCAAAAGGGGTCAGTTGAGGTTATTTGGGCATCTGATCAGGATGTACACAAACCGTGTACGCTGCACTTTTCAGTTTAACATGGACTCCTTGGAGGAAAGACTGGCCAAGCAAGTTTGCCTGTAAATACATCTCTACGTCTCTTCATTGCGAGACCACAGGGACAGGCCAATGTCCTTAAATTATGAAAAAAGAAATAGCCACCACGCTGGGGAAAGAAAAGGCTTTTTGCAACACGGAGTGGAAGAACCTGAAAGATTGCTGTACTACTATTACCACATAACCTATTTTTCTGGTAGCATTCATCTAGTAACATTCGTTGACTTCTTGTTTACCCACAGAATATTTTGAATGCACGCGTTCCTGTCAGAGAATATTGCAATGAAATGCACATAAACGCCTCTATGCACTCATAAGCTATGCTTCATCTATGGAGGCCTACGCCATGTTGTCTCGCGCTAGTATAAACAAAGCTTCAGGCTCTATCCCCAGTATACGACAGCATAAAATACAGCACTGGTCACCACCGACTGGCAGAACATCTTCAAAATTCTTTTGCAATTGTTGAAGCCTCTGAGCTTCCACAGAAAGAGTGCCAGCTTTGGCTCTTCTTATTGAAGGCCTTCTTATAGAAGGAGTGAACCACATTGTTATCCTCCGCCTGAATAGATAACTTCTATATTTGTACTGCACCCTTTCATTGCAGTGTATGTGGGCTTTTTTGTCAGTTTTTTCAAATACACTGTCAACCAGATGACAGAGTAATTACAATATGATGAATACATCAGATTTTCAGTTTAATATTATCCATGGTGTCTTACAAAGAAATCAAATTACTTATAATGTATCATTAATTTATAATTACAGTGTTAATTAAAAGAAAATCCATTATTCTTTGTTTCGAAATAGCCAGGCATTTAGGACTTGTTTATTGAGATAAATCTTTCAAATTTTTATGATTGTCGTGCAAATTTCTGCCCTGCGACCAGTGAGACCCAAGAATGGTGATGTCTGACCTCGTCACATATCAACGTTTGGTCATGGACTTTCAACATCCACATATGAAGTGCAAGGTACCCTAGGTGCGTTGGCTGTTGATATTCTGGGACACCGTGTCAACTTCAGCCTGTTACATGTATTGTCTGTTTTCAAAAAAAAAAAATATTCTGTTTACACAGGAAATGTACAGTTTGCATACAGTCTATTTCAAAATAAAGGTACTGCATCAGTGCAACACCGCAAATTGACCTTTCTTCCTTCAACAACAAACGCACACGGTTACGTTTGGCCAGCACCCATGGTTGGGTTTAGACAACTAAACCATGTGGTTGAGTTTAGGAAAAAAGAACAAGGTTTGGCTTTACAATCATATGGGAAGGGAACACTGGCATGCTGGGTGAAAGCATTCCCACCCATCCTACTCGAACTTCTGCTGCTTTAATTTTCATTGTTGTCCCATAGTGTTTTCCCCTGATGCCACCAGGCGCTGTTAAAAAATAACGGTCACCAGCAGCGAATCACGCTGAGGTGAAAGGACAGCTTTTTCATCTGTGTCTGACGCTGGAAGTCCATAACTAAGTGCCAAGTTTTAACAACAAAAACTGAGACAGGGTTGGTTATACCATTTGTTTGTCCCTCTATTCAGCAGTTAGACCAAACCAAGATACTTAAACAGTTATGTTCTACCTCACAACAAAATGTGTTTATAGCTGTTCATGGTCTTATGTGATGTTCCCTCTGGACCCATCATCAGGTCAAACTTTAAACTCGATCCTAGAGAAGATCCTGACAAGCTGCAGAATTCACAATGCATATTAGACTTTTCTTTTTCACTGTTTGTATCTACACCTACAGAAATTAACTGTAGCACTATAATTTATATAACACCTGTAATTGTGAGCCAAGTACCTGTGATCATTTGATCTATGTGCTGCAGGCTGTCCTCCGTCATATGATGGGAGCAAAGAAGTAATTCAGGTGAGGTAATATAAAGAGCGAAGACTTTTAACCAGGTGGCCAGGGTTTGTGTCCGATGTGAAACCAAAAGGATGCTGAATTATTTTAAGTTACATACGTATGTAACGTCATGTTGTCACATCATGTCACACCCAGCCATGACTGTTTTCCTGAACCTAACCTAACAGGTAAGGACAGTAATTCAGAAGATATCATACGAACCATCGTATGAGGATAAGTTGAGCATATATATACACTTCTCAGAAGATGAACCCTTTTCTCCTCGGGCTTTAGCAAATGGTGGACTCTAGGTGTCTCTTTGGTCCCGACTGAAATGTCATTACAACTATTGAATTCAACTTTGTTAAACCATTTATGGGTCCTAATGAATTTATTCATTTGAATGCATTTTGTTGCTTTGTTAATCCCCTATAGTCTTTACTTATTCAGTAAATATTTCAGCGTCTGCTGGATGGATTGGCACACAATGTTGTGGAGACATTTGTGGTTCCCAGGTCATGATTCCTATTGACTTTGGTGATCTCACTGACCTTGCCTGTAGTGCCTCAATGTCTAGACAACTACTCGATGAAGTGCCATAAAAATTTAACAGTGCACAAGCACTGAACTTATAATCTCTCAAAACAGATTCTGCAATTTACATTGTAGAATCTTTAGCCAATCACAATGGAGGGGGCGGGGCCGAGACGTGCAGGTGTCCCCAGGAAATGTGTACCTACAGAAACAGCAAGCCTCGCGTCCATGGCGACTGCTCCACCCAAAATGCCGTCTCATCAATGTGAAAAAAAAATTTTTTCCAGCGGATGTCTTAGTTACAACATGATTGAGCTAACTGGAGTAATTTCATGTCGTATCCGACAACAGGGGGCTTTTAACAGATGACGTCCTGATGTTAGCTTTGCTGCTGCTGTTAGGCTGTTAACTGTCCCTGTCAACTGCAGCCACTGATGCTCTCTAGACATCGTGATCGTGGGATCGGGCTGAGATTCTCAGACCATTACCCGACCTAACCCAACTTGGTACTGACCGACCCGACGACCAACAGTCATTACCAAAATTATTACTGACCCGACCGAGCCCGACTTATATAAGCAGATGCGCAACATACAGCAAAATAAAATAATACTGCCATGCTTGCCATAAAGCCAAAAAACGAGTCATTTCCTGCTAGCCGGGATAGCCAATATGCCGCGAGCCAGGACACTTAACTTGGGGTAGGTGTTTTGGTGTTCTCGCCACCAGCCCAAAAGATCCCTCTCATTCGTCATGACGTGATTCTGTGTTGCATACGGTTCCACTTCATCCATACTGTTATCCAGGGGTAGATTTTCCCAGTCTTCAAAGTCAAAAGCAGCCCTTTTCGGTGCAGAGGGTCCCTAAAAGGCTGTGGTGCATTCAGGTGCCCTCAAGCGAATCATAAAAATGGAAATCCCAGCTCTGAATGGAAAATAGAGGGGAAAAACATATATAAAATAGGCCGCTGAACCCGACCCGGCCCGACCGCCACTTCTGGAATACTACCCGAACCTGGCCTGATCTGTCGGGTCCCAACGGGACCCGTCGGGCTTCGGTCGGGTATCCCACCTCTATTCCAGATTGCTGAACTTAGGACTCTTGTTTAATTCCTATTTGCTGCATTTTGCTGGATATTTATTTACGGATCAACTGGCATGAGTGAACATTGGACAACCATGGAGAGACTGTTGGTCAGAGGTTTCTTCTCTTTTGCCCTAAGAGAAAATAGCTGTTATAGATATTTTTGTAGGGAGAGAAAAGTTATCTCCATAATGCCTTAAAACGGTCTCTTTCTGTGTTTCTGAATTTATTAAACCGATTTTTGTGCATAACAGATGATTGAGATGGGAAAAAAGTATTACAGTGATCCTAGAAGGCAGTAGGAGGAATGCATTAAGCTCTCACTTTCTCTGCATCGTTTACCCTGTGCTGCTTTTAATCTGATGGCATTCAATTTAAACTTATGCCATGTTGAAAGCGATATAGAAATGTTACTGGGTCCAACCTGGTAAGATTGCCTTTGTGACTTTTACATTAAAGTGACCAGGGTGCTGTTTCAGATGGCACCAATATGTTTAATCGCCATTACCTAAAAGTAAAGGGGTGCATGTCTGAAAGGGGATTAAGACTAAATACCCATAAGCTTCAGCTGTACTTTGATTTTAGTCCTAAATAGCAAACTAAAATACTCCCTGCGGTTGTATGCCTCTGTGCATCAGTCAAGTTTCTTTTACAGTTTACATCCATTTCTGTAAAAATATCGATGCTTAACACCCACTGTCCCGCCGACAGCACAGAAGATCTATACAATCAGCACAGCTTCAATGTGGGCATCCAACATTAGTGTCACCAATTCAGTATCTGACCAAATGTTTCCTTTTCTGTTCCTGAATTATGGCATTGAATAATGGCCAGAAAAGTGTTTTACATAAACCATGATGTCAGAGTGAAGTTGACCTTTGACCTTTTAGTTAGAAAATGTCAGCACTTGGTTATTTTATCTTTTAAGATATTTGTGTTAAGTTTTGTCATGATTAGTGTATGAATTCTTGAGTTATGGCCTAATACATATTTTGTGAGGTCACACAGGCTTTGACCTTTGACCACCAAATTTTAATAATTTTATTCATCAGTCCAAGTGGACATTTGTGCTGATTTGAAGAAATTCCCTCAAGCAGTTCTTGAGATATCCCATTCACAAGAATGATATGGATCAGGGTTCAACGCTAAGGTTTTTTTTCACTTGCCCGGTCGGGCAAGTTGGTCAGAGACCTACTTGCCCGAAGTCAGTTTTTACTTGCCCTATAAAAATTGTTTAATTTAAGCGGCTATCAATTAACAAAGACTGCAGTTATTTTTATGTTATGTAATCTTTATTCACACTGTATTTATTAATTAAAACAA
>NC_065517.1:8231899-8259023 GCF_006386435.1 Epinephelus moara | reverse complement strand
CTGTGACTTCAGGCAGAGAGACCGCTGCATCAGAGCAGAACAGCACGTTTTAAAATACATTTATTTTATCAATTAGTTATTAACTTTTACTATTTTTAGCAACTTGCCCAATCGGGCAAGTGAGTTGTTAGTTTACATGCCCGACCGTGAGTTTTACTTGCCCCGGGCAATCGGGCAATCCTTATTGTTGAGCCCTGTGGATGCAAGGTCACAGAAACCTTGACCTTTGACAACCAAGATCTAATCAGTTCATCCTGGAGTCCATGTCAACCGTCATGCCAAATTTGAAGAAATCCCCTCAAGGTGTTCTTGAGATATCACGTTCACGAGAATGAGACGGACAAGCTCACAGTGACCTTGACCTTTGACCACCAAAAAGTAATCAGTTCATCATTGAGTCCAAGTGGACATTTGTGCCAAAATTGAAGCAATTCCCATGAGGTGTTCTTGAGAAAGATAGCATTTTCACAAGGATGGGATGGACATATACTTACATATATTTTTTGTTCTAAACTTTTTTTCGTGATCTTTCCTCTCAATATTGAAGCAACTACAAGGAATTTTTACCTGAATATGAAACAGTCTTAATTTAATACTGATGCCTCTATATTACCTACAAGCCATCCAGACCGTCATTGAGAACACTGAGTGTGTTTACATGGACAGTTTAATTCCCTTTTCATTTGGAATGAAAGTTCATTCCTATTAAAAGTGATCTTGTAAAACACCTTATTCGGAATGAAAATGGCCAATGCGATTGAAAATTCAATCCGATGTAAGGGGCTGGAATATTCTGTTTCTAATTCCGAATGAAAGAATCTCTCGCACTTGTATACACTCATTCCTCTTTAAGTTCATTCCGGTCTTTCTGCGCATGCTCGTTTCCTTGCCCTTCTGGCGCGATGACGTATATAGCGCACGTGAAAAGATGGCAGCACGGTCTTCTATCTCCCTTCTACCTCCCTTCTCCTCCTCAACAGACGAAGCATTAGCAGAACAAGGTTGTTGTCATACTGCTGCTTCAAGAATATAAGCAAAACAAGCCCGAAAAAGGTACTAAGAACGGTGTCATCAAGCATCAACGACAGTGGGGGGTTTTTTCGGTAAATGTAAACACGTAACATCTGCCCCGCCCCCTATCCAATCAGAAACCTTCCCTGCCCCAAACCTTGAACGGACCCGAACAAGGGCAATTAAAAGGTGATTAAACTGATCTCCCGTGTAAACCCTCATTCGGAATGAAGCTGAAAGGACAGTGATAGAGCATGGACGAAAACACAAGTCAACCTTGAACGGTCATTCAAAAGATGGAGAGAATTGCGGGATTTGAAAGGATTCAAAAACAATCCTGAATTGGCCCTCTGTCTCTTATAAAGATATTATGTAATATGTCTATTTTATTCATGAAATACATTGCGAGGTCACAATGGACATGACTGTAATACAACTGCTTATAGCTTAACATTTTAAGCTGGCCTTGCTACCAAGCTGTATCTTGCTGCTGGCTTGTAAAATGACAAGGGAATATTAATAACTTAAGCTTTCTTGACAAAATTACTATTACAAAGTATCTGTTGGTTGTAGGCTTACATGTAACCTATCGGTGAATGAGGTCTTCAAAGTTTCCTTTTTTTACCATCATCATAGCACAGTTATTAATCTTAGATAGCCACAAATAGATACATTACCTCATCACTATGCATTCTGCAAACAGCTGTGTTTAAAGTTGATCTATTATTGCTTTTCCTTATTCTCTTTCATATTTATAGGGTGACAATGTTGGATGTTCAAATAAAACGTAGCCAGATTTTCAAATAATGAGGTAAACGTATGTAAAATGAATCCCTGTGGTCAAAAAAATATTCTGGATACCCTGTTTCCAATGATTTTTCTACTTTCTAGAAGCTGAGATCAGCTGGTGACAGATTTCTTTATGTGGTCATCTGTTCCAGGCACGCTACTGCAATTGTTCACATTATGTAACCCATACTGCCTCATGTAGCTACATGCTAGCATCAGTGAAAAATGTAATCTTAGTTGCTGATGTTGTTAATTTTTCTAAGATTTCGGATAATAATTCTGCTGGAACAGGTAAGTTCAGTGGTAACACTCCATTACAGTCATTCCTCTGGCTGTAATAAAGGTGCAGAGGCTCCACAAGCCGGAAGATCTGGAAGATTCAGAAACGCTGACCAATCAGAGCAGACGTTTTACAGAGATGGGCGCTAAAATGGTCTCAGACAGAGGGTGAATACAGGTGTTCCAGCACAGACAGTATGAGGAAAATATCAGCCCGTTTTTACTCTCAACTCGTCAAGTACCATTGCTTTGTCAGTAGGGTTGCAATGATATACCGGTTCAAAGGTATACCGTGACATAAAAGTTGATGGTTATCATGCCGTGTACATTCGCTTCATTACAGTATGAAAAGAAAAATGCAATCAGATGGAGGAGCTCCCCTTTATTTTAACCATTTTCAAAGGGGAGACTTTTTACACATACTTTCATTAAGAAAATGGCTTAAGTTTCAATTATAGTAATAAAACATTTGTTCAACCAAAAATAACCCTTCCATTTTCATTCCTTAAAGGTCATTGTAATTAATAATAATACAAATTCTTTAATACTGTGATACCATGAAACTGCAATATTTTCTGAAACGGTTATTGTACTGTGAAAACCCTATTTATCAGTAGACCTCAGCAGCAGACACCAACACACAGGTACCCTAGCGGCAGTATGACCATCACTGTTGTGATTGTTTCTAATGTTACAGGCAACTACGTGTAGCCCCCTCACTCAATTCCTAATTTTAACACAAACCTTGTGATTACACACTCTATACTTTAAACACCTTTTTGCATGGGAGAGGAATAGGTGATGGCTACAAATATAAAACTGTGAGTTTGTACAAAAATATGATTCAAAACCAAGGTGCAAAGAGGCCCACTTAGCTTATAATATAGCTATACTGTATGTGTGAGCTTTAACTCCCATGCTTAATACTTACTCAACTATAGCACTTTAAAAGTCAACATAAATCAAATTACCATACCGTGAATTGGCTTACATAATTATTAAACATGAATCACCCTCAAACACACAGGTTGATTGCAAAAACATCACAATATTTATTTCAACCCCCCCAAAACAAATTTTTAAAAAAGCAATATAAGATAATACCCGGGATTTTCTAACTCAGTCTATGGTACCATGTTTGTTGGCGCGCTGTTGGAGCTCATATGTAACCCTTAGGTGGAGAATGTTCGTACTCACGGTCCCTTGGAAACTCAGAAAGCTGGTAGTAACAGTCCATTCAAACCCTCGATACCGCAGCGAGCTGAAGGAAGAAGAAAAGCTCTGTCCACGTGCAGGAAGTCCCTGGCAGCGGCAAGGCCTGAGCACCTCTCTTGCATCAGCATGAGTGGCAATGTCGGAAGCACACTAACATTAAAAGTCAAAACCTCAAATGAATATACTATTGGAAAACCATAAATGTGCATAATTTCACAGTTCACAATATCCATACTCACTCAGAAACTTGTAAATAAACCAAGGCTTCCCACACGCAGCCTGACGCAGGTCTCCTCCGCTCCTGTGAAGGCGCAGGCTAGTCAGCTAACTCAGTTTCATGTGCTAACAGTATCAGCTAAGTTAGCAACAAAACTCACTCAAACACAATACGGCTCACACTCCCGCCGGTTTAGGTTACACACAGTCACACTCCCGCTGGGTCTGACTTCTTACAAAATACTGCATATATGATGACTATAACAAACTTAAAACGGCATATCATCCCCTCTTTCTGTCCTCCTGTTCTTCCTAGGTCCTTCTCGACTTGTCTGAACTAAGTCCCGCCCTTCGCAGAATCCGACAGGTCACAATCCTCACCCTAACTTGATTGATTGACACCTGTCTATCCAATACACAAAACGGACATGAGAACTTCAAGGTCCGCTCTAAATGTGGGATATTTGAACACCTCCAAATAAACAAAACAAACAAACAAACCTTAACAAAAATACACATTTTTTCCATATTAATGCAGAAATCAAAAGACATAAGTAATAAATGAGGTAGTTTTTCACAAAATCAGCGTAAGGATAGAACTACATTACAAATATCCAAATACTACAGTGTGAACTAAAATCAGTAGGGCACTACATACGGTTCTATTAAGAGCAAGAAAGTCTGCATGGGGAAAGCAGAAGGGTAGGTGGATGGGTCAAACAGACTCTGGACTTTCACCCAGAAGCCTACTGTTTGTTTCCTGCGCAAAACCAAAAGTCAGTCGTTGTTAGTAGTGTGCTAGCATGTGTAGCATGCTACCTTAGTGACGTATGTTATATGATGTTTGTCACGTGACGTTACATACACAACCATACTTATTTCAAGCCAACCCAGATTTTTTTTTCTTGACCTAACCACAGACTTTTTTGCCTAAACCTACGGAAATTAACCAAAAAACTATGTGTTTGAACTATGTTGTAAGTTTATCTCGAAAATGACTGTTTTCACTTAATTTCTTGTGAAAATGGAAGTGTATGTTGAAAAGATACAACACATGTAACAAGCGTCCATTGACAAAGTGTTGGTTTTTGACAAGGAGGGAAAAGCAAGTGTGTTTTTTGAACATCAAACCATGAAAATATGTTCTAGCAGAAACCCAAAATACATGTATGAAACTGAAAATGAGTATAATAAGTCCCCTTTAAAAAAGAAAGATAGTATTAAAACTAAGATGTGTCTTTATTTCATTTGCTTCATAGCAAATGCACATGCTAGCCAGATCAATATCTTGTACTACACAAAGCACCAGTGCTCATGGATAATGCAGTCTTTTAACATTACAAAAAAACAAAAACCCAAAGATAAAAAAAAAGTCACAGTCCTTGTGTTATACAGTACTCAAACACCACTGCAATGACCCCTTAGCTGCAGAGATGTTGTCTAAATAGATGGATGCATGAGTGAAAGTGGTGGTAATTAGCCACTGTGTATTTTGTTGGATTGCGTTTAAATGAAGCCATCCCGCCACGAGGAGAGAGCTGATTGCATCTCTCCTCATCATCACCCCTGCACTTCTTCTACTACATTAGTATGAACAGTGTTTGCTTATACTGGCTGAGGAAGCTAAACATGACCCACTTGAGGCCATTATATGGATGCAAAGCATAAACAATTCATTCTGTTTTTTCTCAGCGGAGACACATATGTTGGGGATGCAAAGGTTTTGGGAAACTCATTTCATGGTTATTGTTTACCTAATCAGAAATTCTAATTGCTCAGTGAGACTAATTAACTTGTGGAAAAGTAACAGGAGTATTGTGTACCCCCATGTCATGCTGTTTGTATACGTTTATGAAATATTCATACCATGACAAGGCAGTTTGGCAACTACTATTTCGCTGTGATATGATTTTGTTTGGTCTCGAGTCTCTTGACACTGTCACCATCAATTACCCTGACAGGAAACGTGAAACGACGTCAAAGGCGCACGTCAACAACTGCAAAACAACAGAGGGAGTTCATGCGACAAGAGAGACACAGACAGAACATCCTGGAGCTGGGTTCGGCTCTGCCATGTGGCACAATATGAGGCGCTTTATTCCAAGTGGCAGTTTGATCTATTCATTAATTAATTTTTGCTGACAAAAAAAATCTACATATTAAAGGATAAGGCTGGTATTATTCAGCATTTCCTATGATTAACAAATTCAATGAAAAGAAGCAACATTGTGTTTGCCTGTCTCTTGATACTGTCCGACTTCCACAGCTCAAAGCCCATTCATTCCTAATGGGGATGTATACCTTTAAAACAATTCAGAAATATATAGTTTTATTTTATAGTTAAAAAAAGACTCAGTCATTTCTTAAAACAGCTGGTCACTGTAGCTTCTTAAATAGGAGAAAATAGTGCATTTGTTGGGGACTATTTTCTGTGATGGATTGATCCATATTCAGTGCTCTTATGAGTATTTACGGCAGCAGGATATGTTAGATTCAGTCAATATGTATTCGCAAACCTTTGCCTATTTACACATCCAGCAGACACAGAACAATCTTATTTAGCAGAGTTGTCTTTCCGTACACGATGAATATATGTCCAATATTAACTCTCCTTTTAGCTCTGGTTGCAAAGCAAGGAAAGCAAGGAAAAGCAAAAGCAAGGGAGGCACAGGAGGCAGCAGAGAAGAAAAATATGAGGACGCTGTACAGGATTGTCCGAGAACTAAGCAGCTCTAGGAGCAGCTCCGGTGTACCAATCAGAGGCAAGGATGGCAGGGCACTCCTGAGCGACGAAGAGCAAGGTGGATGGAACACTTCAGAGAGGTTCTTAACCAGCCAACACCTCCCACGCTCTTGGTCCAGTCTTGACCAGGAACCACCAGCTCCAACCCTGAATGTTACTTCAGATGAGATATCCGGGACCGAGGTTGCCAGAGCAATCAAGAGCTTCAAGAATAACAAGGTGCTGGGACTCAATGAAGTATCTGCCAAGTTGTTGAAGCATGGCCAGGAGGTCATTGTGGAGAGCCTCACCCACTTGTTTAACCTGATTTGGCATGCTGAAGATGTTCCTGCCGATTGGAGACGTGGGGTCATTGTGACGCTGCCCAAGAAGGGAAACCTCGGGGACTGCAACAACTGGCGGGGCATCACACTGCTGTCTATCCCTGGCAAGGTATTCTGCAGTGTTCTGCTCCAACGCCTAAAACCGAGGTAGATAACATCCTAAGGGAAGAGCAAGCTGGTTTCCGGAAGGGAAGGTCCCGCTCCGAACAGATCTTCACTCTTTCGACAAAGCTTTCGACAGCATCAACCGGGAATCACTGTGGCAGATTGTCCAGCTGTATGGCGTGCTGTCCAAATACGTGAACATCTTCAGGGCCCTGTACCGTAACTCCACTTGTCGTGTCAGTGGCACAACTAATGAAATCGTGACCGGTGTAAGACAGGGTTGCATCCTGTCACCCTTGCTCTTCCTTATCGTTATTGATTTTGTGATGAGGAAGACCCTCGCTGGGACGAACTTCGGCATCAAGTGGGGACAGGGCAGACTGCATGACCTGGACTTTGCAGATGACCTGGCTCTGATTAGTCATACCCACGCTGCACTCCAAGAGAAACCAGCAATCTCCAAGAGCATGGAGCAAAGGTTGGTCTACAGATCAGTCACGAGAAGACCAAGGCCATGATCGTCAGACAGGATCAACACCACCCACCACTCACTCTAGGCAAGTATGACACTGAGCACGTCAAAAACTTCACATATCTTGGCAGTAACATCTCGAGTACAGGAGATGTGGTGAAAGACGTACGAACGAGAATCGGCAAAGCTGCAGGAGTGTTCCAATGGCTCTGCAACGTATGGTCATCCAAAGCTATCACTACCGCAATCAAGCTATGCCTGTGTCAGTTGTCATTCCAACAGCGACCTACGCAAGCGAGATGTGGATGAGGACTGCCAGTATTACCAACATGTTGGATGTCTTCCACCGACGATGCCTCAGAACCATCTTGAGGATCTCATGGCAAGACCACATCACTAACGATTAGGTGATGAGAAGGGCAGGGGTGTCGCTACTGTCAGCAGAAGAAGAATGGCTGGACACGTACTCCAACTGCCAAGAGAGAGACCAGCGAGTGTGGCAATGGACTAGGTGCCTGAGGGCAGCAAGAGGAAGAGAGGGAGGCCAAAGAAGACATGGAGACAGACATTTAAGGAAGACCTAAGCGAGATGAGTGTCAGCTGGCATGATGCAAGGAGGGTCGCCAGGGACCGGAGCAAGTAGAAGGGACTTGTCGCCCAATGTTCTAATAGGAATGGGAGGAACTAAGTCTAAGTAAGTAAGGTCTGGTTTGGTCTCTGCCTATTCCAGAGAAAAAGAATACACAGGTCTTTGATTGCTAAATGCTCCACTGTGTTCACTAGCTAGTTGCTAACTCTGTCTTCCATTTGGTGTTGAGCTGATAGCGCACATTGAATTTATTGAAGCACAAAAAACATCCGCCTTCTCCTGCTGGAAATCAAAAAAGCAAATTTGTGGACTGTAAAAGCAAAACAATAAGCTGAGATGCTAAAAATCTCTGTAGAGTGTGTGTTTAATCTCTAGCAGGTTCCCTGGTCTAGGTTCCCATGTACCTAAATGGCATTTTTTTTAAATTTTCTTTAGAAACCTAATGTTGCCTAGTTTAGCATTTTTATGGTGCCAAGGTCAACTAATATCCAATGGGGTTTGTTTGGCTGCCATCATGAACTGATGTCCATGAGAGTGATGAAAAATGCAGATTTTTATAACTCCTCAAGGTTCACAGTGGTCATCTTGGCAAGACAGCTGTATTGTAGCTGTCTGTCATGGACTTGTTTTCATGCTTCTCAACTTTTTAAAGACCTTGTCCTCTTAAAAAATACATCAGGGACATGGTGGACTTGCCCTTGCATTTGATGGTTAGAACTACTACATGTAATTATATCAAACAAAGTTGTAATATTGCACATGATTAGGACTGTGAAACTTAAAAGCTTTCATAACATAAGTGACACTTAACACTCAACAGCACTATCTGGTACCTGACGTCTCCCTCATCAATCTGGAACTGACTCATCCTGCTGCCACAGACCTCATCCACTTAAGGTGGAAGTAACCTCATTATCAAAATTCATACATGTTATTCCTATGGCCTAAGACAATCCAAACTTATAAGTAAACATGAACAGTTCATCCCCAAATTTAAAAACTACAGTGCTTAAACTTTAATTTGGGATGTCATGGGATATAAAGTCTGGAGCTGTGCCTCGGACAGTAAACTGGGAAAGATGTTCTTGATGACACTGAGAGCACCAATGGGAATATTCTGAATATATGTGTACATTTTTTGTTTCAGAATTGAAAAACTAAAATAAATTAAAACTCTCATTTGGGTATAAAAAATAAAAATATTCTGTGGGTCCACAAAAAAATCAGGCTCCCATTCACTGTCGATGAAGCAGCTCAAGAGTTTATACCCTATGACATCATAAGTTTGAGACTTACTCCTCTGGTTTCTGGCTTTAAGAGAGAGTAGACAATGTTCACAAACACCGATTGAACAAATATTGATTGAACTTTTCTTAATTTAGGTGGTGTGTCCCTTCAATGACCTTGAAGTTGATAAAAGAAAGTCCCAACAGTTAACACATATTTGTTGGGGTCAGGATGTGTGAACAGTTAAATCATTCCACAACCAGAAACCATGGATTACTAGAACCATTCGGAAACATGCAAAATTAGAAGAGGCAAAGAAATTCACTAGAGTTTTACCTTGTACAATTCCATGTGACAAATAAATTACTGATTGATTGATTGATTGATTGATTGATTGATTGACTGAAATTCAGCCAATCCCATGCATTGCGCGCAACCTTGCAATTTTGTCCAATTACTGCAACTTTATAGCAAATTTGACAATTTAAAAGGCCCCAACATTCCCAAAAACAGCCGGTGAAATCTTAGGAAGAACTGATAAGAGAAAGAACTAGTTTCATTTAGCTATTGCAGGAAACTATTGTGAAACAAAATAGCAAAAGTTTATTGGTATGAACCTTAAAATTTGTTGTTTGCCTGTTTTTCACCAATACAGAGTTGTACCATATCAGTGAGCTTTCCATTTGATTCCTGGTGCCACTAACGTGGACACCAATTGAAGATGGCCACCAAATGACCCCTATGGACCATTGATGGACTCTGGCAACATGATCATTAGGATCCTAAAATCCTAAAATTGATCTGTTGCTAAAAATATTGATTAGTGCGCAAATTATTATCAGTAGTTGCTTTGGTGACGCAACTTTTTCTCAGTGACTACACCCAGCTCTGGACCAAGCACCTTTGGCCCCCTAGCCAAGCTTCATTTGCAAATTTGTAAATTTAGAAATGTGCAAATTTCGTGTTCTTGTTTGTGTAATGGGCCCCAGATGGCTTTTGACTTTTCGTTTTCTCTTACTATTGTGCTCTCCACATATGCTACACTCCATTACCCCACTGTTCAATTTTGAAGGAGGTGGGGGGTAATTTTGGTGCCCCACCCCCACCTCTGGGTGGTATAAGAAGATCTGCCTCTGACTATACCCCCTAGAACAGTGCAATTCTTTGTGTTAAAATCAAGGATTCTGCTTCTGCTCTGTTAGAAATTCAGTATAGATATGATGTCTTCTACATTTTAGCCCTAGTGCAAAAGGTATATAATGATCACTGACAACCAGCTCATGCTTACTGAGGATAAAAAATAGCATGGTGGCTCCCATTATTCCAAAAAATACAGCTCCACTTTGCTGACATTTTTCTTTTCATACCATCACAGGTGTTTGGAATAGGCTGGTCACTGCTGGATGTCATACTGCTCCAGATGTGACCTCTCCAGACCTCCTGGCATCCCCAGACTACCAGCCTCCCAGCAGGTGCATGTTTCACTTTGTAGCATCATCGCTGCCGCCGACCACCCTCCACAATAAATTACAGCCCTGGAACCTCAGACCAAAGTACCATGGTAACCGGAGCGTGTGATCCTTGCTGTTATTTCCCCCATCTCCTCCGCTGTTCACCCCCATTCCAGGCTATAAAGCGAGGCAAAGCTGAGGACGCCATGCAAAAGGTCTTTATTAATATGAAAATTAAATCTGTGATGACATTGCTCGTGACTTTAATTTTAACTCACAGTGCCTAGAGGAAGGACAGTGTTCTGCAGACTCAGGGAGATGAGCATTTTAGAAAAAAGAGGTCATATAAATAATGATACAATCACACGGTGAAATAGGTATTATGCAAAACTGTCATGATTCATAGAACACATAGGAGATAGAACACGGAAGCCTCGCAGCCCCTTTTTTTGTTTTCAACTCCTGATAAGACAAAACACCCTCTGAGCCAACTTAAAGCACCCATGCATTTTCTCTTGGGGTGTTTACGTACTTCCCTATTTGAAGCCCATCCCTCATTGTTGGGAGACAAATGTCACCTCCCTCCCTCCCCGCCCGCAATGCTGTCTAGTAGCTGACAGATGTCTCGCATTCATGAATATTCTGTGCACCGCCAGGCCCCGACGCTGCCGACGCAGCTTTGATCTTCATTTCAAAAGAAAGTTCTGTCTGTGCCACTGCCAGAGACTTTGTGTGACTCACAGAGCATTTGCTGTTGTAACCTGTTTGTTTGAGTGCAGTAATAGAACAACGACTGTGCGATCGTTAGGGTTGACAGTCTGAGGCGTGAGGGCTGCTCTTCAAATCAGGATGAGGAGTCAGGACTTACTCGCTGATTATGATCCGCTGAATATGGCTGGCAGTGCCCCCCAGATAACACTTTGTGTTACTTTCTTTGATATGAGAAACCCACATTTCCTCCCAACCAAAGATATTTTAGTCAAGTCATAGACAGCTAATATTTTGAACCAATGTTAAAGCTGCACTAATCAATATTTTTGTATGACCTATGTATCAAATGACTGTGTGATATAAGAAAGGGGTCACCCATATAGCCATTTCCCACCAAATTTGATCTGGTGTTTGAACCAGTTCCATTCAGGATTTGATGCTTTCTAGCAGGAGGAGGCTGGAGGGTGTTGCACAGCAGAAGTAAACAGTAGTAGCAAGATGTTGGATCACACCGATTACCTGAGAGCTTCTGTGGACGAAAACTATGACAAAAGTTTTTCTTCATTTTTTATTTCATTTTAGATTTTTTTTTCAATTTTTCCAAATCTTTTCCATGACAAAAATGGGAGTATGATGAGCTAAAATAGATCTTGATAATAAAAACTAAGAAGAAATCTATGTTTCATTTTTGTTGACGAGACGAGATGAAAATGTTAGCGGTGGACTATCAGACACTGAAGGCCGGAAACAGCCGTACTTGTAATTATCTTCAAATGCCGCATGAACAACAGGCTGGCAGAATCCAGTAAATAGTCGGGGCCAGGATGTTTGGCTAGCCGCTGGATGGCAGCAGGGCAAGCAGCCACAGACTACACAGCACTCAGTCTGGACTGTCTCGGGAAGGCTTAATGTTGTTTAACGGGCAGGTAGGAGGCTCAGTTATCTGTGAGTGTAGCTGTGCTGTAAGTAAAGAATCTGAACTTAGATCAGTTTTCTCTGACAGAGATAAAAGTTTAGTCTTCATCAACAAGTCTGTGAGACATGAGTTTTAACCTCCAGACTAACATGTTGCAGATTAATAACGAGTTCTCTGCAGTTAGACTGATAAGTCAGAGTTTACAATGAACCTGTGCTAGTTGTCTCAGACTAGTTATTTGTGGTGCCAAAGTGTTAGAGAGAAATGACAGTTTGTAAGTGTGGGGAATTTTTTTGTAGATGTAAAAAAAACTTTAGAGAAATTTTTATACAACCTGTCATCTTGATTCTAATTTCTGATACATAAATTAGCCACACTGCATCAGTTTAAATATTAAAAAAAACATAGAAAACATAATGACGGTTAGTTGACTAAAATGTTTTGTATTTTCAAAACTAGACTAAAACTATGAAGGATAGAAATGACTGAAATGTCATTAAAACTAATGAGCATTTTCATCTCAAGACTGAGACCTGTCAAAATGAACACTGCTGTTACTGCAGATATTTGTTTTTATCCAAAAAACAAGCATGGTACAACTAATTATGATAAAAAATACATAGAAGAATCCTATTACGTGCAAGACTCTACCCTCTCTATTCAACCTGGGAACCAACTTTTCAGCTTTTGAACCAATTTTTTTCTGGTTGAAAACCTACCCCTTCTATGTTGGTGGAAAATGGATAATAGTTTAAACTTGAAGAGAATTATCATTGTGCAGTTCCTCTCAGCTCTGTGGAGATTTTTTAAAATCTCAGCTCATTGTTTTGGTTTCAGGGACCAGACTGTTCTGGTTCTCACCATTCTTATTAACCTTATTTCCAGCAACTGTAGACAGCTGTTTTCAGAAAACAGCTCAAATAAACCCTCTGTATACAAGAGTTTTCACTAAATAGTCATCTAGACGACCATTATAAGTGCTGGTCTGCACTTTTGGCAGTACTCAAGTAGTCGTGGCAGCTACCACAACAAAGAAGCTTGGATTACAGCACATAGAGGTAGTGCAATATCACTCACTGCTTACCATATGTTTACATAGCACAGAGCAGATTGCTGCATTATTACTGCTCTGAATGTTGCTTAAAGGACCTTTAAAGACAGAAACTCCAAATGCACGCTAAAATATCTCCATGTCTGCTCAATGTGTAAATATGCAAGAGTTTATTAACATGTTAGCCATATCAGTTTCATGAGGCTTGTTGTGGTGTTTTGCCCCTAAGAAGCACAGGAAATGATCAAAGCTGCCTCAATTAACTTCAATTAGATCTTCATGCAAACACGTTTGTGCTTTGTCCAGAAACATTAGATGATGGGATGGAAAAAGCCTAAATAAAAAAGCAATGAACTTGTTTGGGGCCAAAGATTTTTGGGTGGGTCCCTTAACAATTTACACATCAAAGACATGTTGATTTAAAGAGTTATATCTGTAGGTCAACCTACACAGCTGTGTCTGATTTAGTATTGTGAACATTTTTCATTTTGCTATTCGGTGTGATGCAGGAAGAAGTCGTCTTCATTTATAATTAGGTCTACAAAGCTGTGATTGGTTGATGTGAATGATCACAGTCCCAGATTTTAGTTGCTGAATTTGTGTGGTCTGATTAAATCAAATTCATCTTATTACAATTATATCTGATCATTGTATTATGTTGTTTTTTATTTTGCTTTGTTTTGTTTTTCACCCGGAATTATGTTTGGTTTTTGTGTGTGTGTTGTTTTCTTCCTGATACTAACCCCACATTTATCAAACCAACACATCATCTAACCCTGGTGCAAACTGTCTTTTTCAGACATATTTTACTGTTTATAATCCAACAATTTTTCATTGTCCCTCGTTGATACACTGTTAACATCCAAAGTCATGAAACACTTTCTGTGGGAATATAACACTGTAAATAGACTGCTTTCAAACAAGGCTATTCCCAGCCAGGTATTCATGTAAGTGAACAGCTTTGTAGAAAAGAGAACCTTCATTCACACGATGTTATGAGAGTCTGGCTAAAACAAAGAGACGCCACCATCTGCAGTCTGCCAGCGTAGTTACAGCACTGCCCCTCTTGACCTCAGTGAAAACCCATCGGGCTCCATTCACTGGCTGGCCTTTTCAACGCACATACTCTTGCATTGCCAGTAATGATATTGGTTTCTCTCAACACGCCTTTGAGTGGTGGCCGGGTCTCAGGACTCTTTTGTTGCATGGCCTGGATGGAGAAGTATCTCTTTCCCAGTCTCCAGCCACATACACAGGGAGAGTACAGAGAGCGCAGAGCCCCCTGTAGACTCCAGCGTTCTCTTTATAGACCACTGCAGCTCCACTTCCTCCAGAGACAGGCACAGTGGGCCTGCTCTTTCCAGCAGATGATTAATCTTCTCATTATCTGACATCACACTTAAAGCAGCACTCCAAACAGGATGCTGCTCCTGCTGCTGCTGTGCTAAAATTCAGGGATATCTGAATGTACAGAGCATCTGGGAATTTGTGAACATGAACGTATTTTGCTTAACTAAGCCCCAGCTGATTCAGGGAGCATTGGATTTCATCTGTGCCTATATAACAGAAAGAAAATCATATACAGCATTTCAGCAACTAGAGTAACCTACATTGAAATAAGATTTTTCTATGATACAAAAATGTAGTATTGTGTTAAAAAAGTTGGTGGCTGGTTTACGATGTCAGTCATGTTCATGTTGAAATACCTTGCATATTTACTACCACTCATTGACCACATGGACTGCATATAACACTGATGTGCTTTAAGTGCTGCGTTACACGGTAGATTTTGGGGGATGGGGGTCAACCTGGGATAGAAAGGTAGCTCAGCCTGCATTCTGCATCAATCAGTAGCAGTGGTGGAGGGCCAAGGTGTTCTCATCCAAGGTCACCAAATACAGCCACTTTCTTGCGCCTATGAAATCAAAGACACCCTTTGGCGTGTCTATGAGTATCACCCTTTCACATCCCTTTGTGACGCACAGCCATCTCCTTGGTGAAAGATGTTGTAACACGTGGTAAAACCTAGGTGCTATATCGTTGGCAACAGGACTTGCTGTAGTTTCTCGAAGACGTTTCACCTCTCATCCAAGAGGCTTCTCCAGTTCTGAGACATATAGCACTTACGGTTACCATGACTTGGATGACTGAGAATCTTCATCAACAACACATGGTAAAAGTTAGGGATGCACCGAATATTCGGTAACCGAATATATTCGGTCGAATATTGCAAAAAAACACACATTCAGTATTCGGTGGAATAAGTGAAAAGCAAGGCCGAATAATAGCGGTGTGTTTTGATAACGCAATCAAACAGTGTGCAGTGACGGATGGAGTAAAATATTTTACTCTGTCCGTCACCGCACTCGCATTTGCAACTAAAAATAGTTTTGTGCGGGCAAAATAAATCATTCAGCACGCTGTGTGAGTACAGATTTCAACCAGCAGCAGAAACAAAAGGCGAATCCCGCCGGTTGTGGGCTGAACAGGGGTCACAGACACGGACAGGAATGTATTCCTGTCAAATATGGCGGCGCATGATAACGGCTTACCGGCGACAGAGAAGTCCGGCTCCAATAATGTCCTTTTCTTGGTGTCATGACTGCCCAAAAGTACCTGGACAGCCGAGCCGTGGCAGCACACAGGTATGTGACGTGTCAGAGGAGAAACGAGCCGTTCACGGCCCACAAACCTCACTGCACTTAAGGGACTGTTCTTTACTTATGGAGGGACTGTCAGGGGAGGAGGGTGGCTGGGTGATTTTTATTTCATTTATTTATTTTATTTTGATCCCCCCTATGTTAATCACTTATTGATGCTGTTTTTGAAGTATGAATAAGTCAATAAGTAATTTATTCCATTGAAATATCATTGATGTATTATAGAAAAGTGATTCATCTTATTATAAATGACAAAAGGCACATCTGCCTCATTTTCGCTGTGGTATCGTGTTTTTTGGTACCGAGACAACACTAATCTGGAGGGGGTTCATCTGCAAAAACTAATGAAAAACAAAACAACGGTATTCGGTACTCGGTACTCGGTATTCGGTATTCGGTACTCAGTACTCGGTATTCGGTATTCGGCCAAGCGTTTAATTTTATTTGGCTTCGGCTTCGGCCACAAATTTTCATTTCGGTGCATCCTTAGTAAAAGTTGTCAGATGGTCCTGGTTAAGTTTAGGCAACAAACCTACTTGGTAAGGTAAAGAAAAAAAATCATAGTTTACGTCAAAACGGCATTGCCTTTTGGTTTCATTTAGGACATAAACTGCAGACTCTTGGTTAAAAGTCTGTGTTTGTTTGACTCATCCACCCCTTCCTCCAGCCCGTCTTGGTCTTTATCCTACATCAGTTGCTGTCAGTGTCAAATGGTGCTGCAGATGGGTTTACACTGAAAATAATTTTAAGACCAGTGTGTCACATAGAGATGCCAAAGCGTGTCTTCAGTTTTGGTACCACACCCCGAGGGGTGTGACAAAGCAGAGGTATTTAACAACCAGAAGGCTAGAAGGAAATGAGCCAGACTCCTAACTAATATAGTAATAATTCTACAGCTGTTACTAAGTCACTAAATTAAGTTAAGAGATGTTTCCAGGCAAGAAATTTCAAAAGAAACTGTTTAGATTCTGAATATGTGGTCAATGTATCAAAACAACACTTTCTTGAAAATTTGTTCTGACATTTATGGAGACATTATAAGAACTGCTCTCTGGCAAGATGTGGTGGTCATCTCTCCAGCTCCTGAGATGATTGACCGCTCAATTGACATAACTCCAACGAACAGTCTTATCTCAGCAGCCTCTTAGTAATTTACTGGTGTCTCTATAGCATTTTACACATAAGACACCATTTCTTTTGAGAGTTGAAATCTAATAGTTGTTGCTGACAATTTAGTTTGACTGAAGCTACAGTACTGTTGATATTGTAAGGGCAGTCAACATTTTACAGCTGTGGTGCCTCTGTGTACTTTTGGCCTCTTTAACATATAGACCTTACCACTCTTACAAAAAACATTTATATACATTCAATTGAACAAGATAAGTGTAGTGTATAGTCTATTACGTTTTGTGATTAAAGTGAGGACTGCATCTCATGGTCAGTACGGTTGAACGCTCCCAGAAAAGCTTGTTAGGTCGATGCTTGAGTTGAGATTATTTTATGTTGGAGTGGCCTCGCCAGGTGATGTCAGCAAGAAAACTTTTGTCCCACTTGCAAATTAAGCATACTGCATCCTCCTGTACTCTGGAGTCTGGAATCCTGAATTGAACTTACAGCACTCTTTACTAAGGGAGGCCGTGTGTCTCTGTTCAAAGATGATGTGTGGTGTTGAATGTAAATGTACTCCTTGGTTTCTTCGGCTGTATACTGTTACCTGACTGAAGACTATGACCCCGCTAATTTTGGCTTTTACCAAGCTATATATGTTAATAGAAAAACATCATTTGTATTCTCGATTAATTATGTTTGACCATAATTTGTTTGTTTTATTCATGATATTATTATAATGCATTATATCAACAATTTAGAAGTCATTAACTGGTCTGGCAGTACATGTTTTTCTAATCCTTTCTATTTAGTGGCTGGATGGAAGAACTGGGCCAAACTCCTCCCCCTTGTTACAGGCAAGGAGAGACAATGTCAGCAAATACAGGCCAACTCTCCTTGAGAAACATAACATATCCACATTTTGGAACTCAGATACCCATTTAATAAAACACATATCATGCTGATGATCTATGTATTTATTTAAAAGAACTATATGAGTATACAGTGCAGAGAGAGGAGGGGGAAGAGAATGTGAGAGCCGACAGCCTTCCTGCTGAGTCTGAGTGAGAAAGGTGTTCTCAAAGAGCTGCAGTACCCATGGGGAGCTCAAGTGCTCTTACCAACAGAAACCCCTTCAACTTTTAAGTGTTTTACTGAGGGCTATTTGTAAATCTCCACCTAGGTATAGTATGTCAACGACCATAATATGCAATGCACACAGCCAGATGAGTTGTAGGGGTGATCTCACAAAGAAAAAAGGTACCAAGGTACTTAGTCTTTTTTTGTCATTTTCAGAGACAGAGTTCATGAGTCCAAAATTCTACTGAGTTTGATTCTCAGGCCACTACCCTGCGCAAATAAGACAAAAAGGGTAACTGTCAAAGCACCCGTGAAGGGTCTAATGCACCCCTTACTGCGCTGCCAAGCAAATAGGGTCTTGGTGCCCCTGTGGTCCCTTTCTATGCATATGAGTCTCATTGTAAAAACAGTCAAATTCAGAAAAATCAGTGTGAATAGCAACATGTAGTTACAGAGAAATTATAGTATCTTCAGATAGTTAGTGGGAACTGAAGGGGATTTGTAAGGGGTGTAACACCAAGACTTTCTAGTGATCATGGCCTGGTGCCTCTGCACCCTGATGGTTTTGACCATAATTACCAACCCTCCTGTTTTTCCCAGGAGACTCAATATTTTTATGGCCCGCAACCGGTTTACTTTCAAGGTCAAAATCCTCACATATTTATCTTGATTCATGAAAAATTTCCCAACTTTTTTTCCCTTTCCACTATCACAACTGGTTTCTGGCGCTATATAACATATATAAGCCCCAAGACTCTAAAGTGTAACAATGTTTGCTCTTCCCCCTCTCTGTCCCTCTCCAACCCTCAGGGGCTGGGAACGGTAACCATCTGGCCTGCATAAGCCAGGCCTGACCCGAGGAGGGACGCGCGTCTGCCAGTGGACACCTCATCTCTGTACTAAGTTACACGTGCATATCCCTGACGAGATGCTCTAGCTGGGGTTTTAGGGGTGCCTCTTGAGTTGGGGGGACCCAACTTGCCCTCTTCTACCCTGGCGGGGTTCGCAGCTGTCTTCCAGTGACTGTGAGCCTCCTGTTCGGCCTTGCTTAAGCATCCAGCACCCATAGGTGTGTGGGCCAGGGAGGACAGCAGGATGTGGGTCCCTGGCGTGGGTCAAGGCTACAGCCTGACCTCCCTCCCTCCTCCTGGTATCCTGCTTGAGTACCAGGGTCATGAGCTAAAGATAATTCCACGTTAAATGTATTTCATATTAAAATGCTGATGCGGAGTGCTTAGTATTTTGTTATTTTCTTTCTTTGAAAATCAGCAGAATACAGGAAACAAAGTCTCTGAAACTATTTTTTTTCTGGGGAGTATGCTTCTGGTACTCATGCATGTACGTGACATAGAAATAAAATGGTGACCAGCTCATTAAGACATTGCTCCATACTGCTACTATACTTTCTATAATGTAATTGAGCTTGGCACACTCAAGGCCTAGTCAATCAAGTGTTTCCATTGGGGAGTGACAGCCTTTAACTCACCTGACGCTTAGAGAATAGCTTTATATCAACAACAAAACAATAAGAAAGCAGAGGCAGGAAGGGGAAATGCTGAACCACATGTGCTAACACAAGGTTTGACTCTAAAATAAAGCCCATGTCTTGTAAAGGTACAAAATAAGATATTTTCGAATTCTTTTTATCTACTTACTTGGACAGCTTTAATGCAGAGCACTTCAAAACGATTTTAGGCTCCACAGCAGGAATGTTGATCACATCCACTTATCCAATCACTGGGCTTCCTGTTTGGGTGCATCACCAGCTGAGCATCTCTCCACCTTTGTGTGCTCACTTTTCTCAGCCTGCTACCTCCCTGCTCCCCTCCCAAGTCAAATCAATATCACTCTCACTGTCTTCTACTGGAATATAAACTGTGGTGGGAGTGCTTCTGCACAACCTTGAAACACGCTGTGCTGTGTCAGCATTACATTTCACGATACCTTACAATCAGGGGTGGAAGAATACCAAATATCACAGGAGTGCCTAAACTTTACTTTATTTTTTTGAACAGTAGAAGTTAAAGTTTTATTAATAAATACTGGTGTAAACACAGTTTGTTCTCACTTTCAACTGAAAAGTTTTCTTTTCCTTACCTTTAATACTTTTAATTGTTAATTCTGATCACAAGCAATAAGTATCAGTATGTTCTTTGAATGTCGCTTTGGCATGTCCTCTCTAGACTGAGTGCAGTGAAAGCAAGACTGAAACAATATAATTTGAAAGGACACCCAGAGACCCACACGTTCCGACAGTTTGATTTGCGGGCACTCATGTCAGTCACGATGATGCATGGTGCTGCCAATAGTCACTCTGCTTCAAAGTGATTTCAAGTGCAGCAAGCTCGGAAAAACACATACAGCATCACATGGAACATAAAGATGCTTAACCCAATCTGCGTCCACCATGGCTGACCTCATATGCACACACACTGCCACTGAAAGGCATCCCAAACCACAAGTCAAACTACCATTGACTTTCATATAAATTTCATCTGATGGAAAAGAAATCCATGACCTTTTTTGGTTTTCCTGCGCTGAGGTGCAGGAAACTCAGCCAGTCAAATACATCCCAACCTAAAACAGAGCAGCATATTGTCCTTACAGTTAGATCAGTGATGGCTGATCCTTTGACGAACAGTTTGCAGTGTATTCCAACCACAAATGTCAGCACAAGTGCTGAGTCCAGCACGAAAGTACCCTACCACAGCCTATATCGTCATTATGTTGGCACCAAATACTTTACATTGGAGTAAGTGGGAAAAACCCCTAACTTCCCTCCAAAAATCTTAAGTCAACTGTCATTTTTAACAAGAACTCAAGCTTTCCATTTCACTTTCACTTATAACTTGTATCATGGTTTTTATTTTCATTAAGATGACATTGAAGGTAGTTCAACATTTTTTAAAATATGCTCTGTCTAAAAGCAACCAAAATCTGCCTCAAAAGCTCTCTGATTAACACATTATCTGTTTAATCCATACAAATCCCAAAGTGTAAAAATGAGAATTTGCTGTTTTACTGGGGGTTATGTGCTGGACTATTTCCTTGAGCTACTTAAGCTGTAGATTTGCTGCTACCTACCTTTAGATAGAGCCAGGCTAGCTGTTTCTCCACTTTGACCAGTCTTTTTGCTAAACTAAACTAAGCTAAGCTAAGCTAACCGGCTGCTGGCTCCAGCTACATAATTACATCACAGTACAGTCACGAGAGTGATATCTTCTTAATTAACTCTCAGCAAGATCTAAAATATAAACCATTCCTCTAAGGATAAAACAGAACAGAATATTTTTGGATGTGTTTGCCTTTACTGAAAAGTTTTTGCGACCCAAATTATGCCATTTTCTGGTTTTGAAGGAGGAAAAGGGCAGGTAAACCTAGACTCCGGCCTAAAAAAAGTTCCTTCAGATATCCACGGGCAAAAAAAAAAAAAAAATGCTTGATGGAGAATTCAGGGGATCAACAACATTACTACAATTTATCATATGGGAAACATGAATGTCTACCAAATTTCATAGCAAGCCAGCAGTTGAAAGATTTCACACAAAACCATAAATGTCAACCTTGTAATGGCAATACAGGACAAGTTAGGGGATTACAAAAGTTATTAGGTGATTAATACAGATACTTCTTGAAATGCACACTTGCAGTCAATACGTTTTACTTATGTTCACTGATGCTCTTGAACTAGATCCCGAACTAGAAATGTATTCAATGTCTTAGTTAATCTGACCGGTAATTTTGTAGCTGTTACAGTAGCTAGCAGAGTCCATGCTACTCTAGTTAGTCCTCAGTTTCAAAAAATGTCGCCCAGCATGACAATCTTGGATTAGCAGGGTGGTAAGCAGTGACCGTGGCTACTGTGGACGGAAGCCTGGCCACCATATTGGCCACCACTTGTCTTTTGGAGATTTTTTTCTTGGCCAGAATAATGTTCCTTTTTTTTAGAGGTTGAACCATTTCTGTGCAGCCACAACACACCTACGATGCATTTTAGCTGCACACACTAGCACCAGGCTTTGAAGCCAATTTTACATAGAAGCTAAATGTGGTATTACAAAAAGCACATTGGGCCCAAAAAGACCTTTTCCCATTGAAATACATTGTGAAAGAGACATCTGTAAATCAATGGATGCATTGTTTTGAGCGTCATAACCCCAGTGAAATGACTTGTTTTACCATCTGAATTTGATCCATTCAGTCTGGTAGCATTTTGAAAGTTCTAAAAAGCCACATGATTAAATCATTTTATCCCCATTCAAGTTAGCTGAGAGCTAAACAAGAAGTTGTTGAGAGTCTGTGGTGCATATGCCTTATGGGCCTAACAATGCGGAAGATCTTGGTAATTTCATACAGCAGAAATGAAGCTTTTTTGGCTTAATGCACCATGGGGCCATGTCGCTGATGCTGTTCTCTTTATACATCCATGGCACATGCACTCACGAGTGCCTCTAAAGAATTAACAAATGGCAAGTCTAGTAAACCAACAAATGATTACAGGTAAGCTAACAATATAAGATAGAAGATTACTTTTCAAAGCATTTAATCATTCCATCCATGACTTTTATCTTTTCAGCTAAGTTTACAGCCCCTAGCATGTCAGGAGGAAAAGCTAGCAAACAGTTAGCATTAGATAACTTTTTTAGGCATCACGCAAAAACCTACGGTAAAGTCATCTCCAGTAAGTAAACTGTTTAGGGGGCACAAAAAACATTGTTACATTTTGAGTCATAGCAGCTCAAGTCGAATGATATTTTGAATATTTTTATGAGGAAAATTCAGACAAGATTTTTGTTCAAGCACATGCAGACATAGTGTTAATGTTATTACTGTGACTTTTGTTAGCGCATCCAGATTATTAAAAATAGTAATTCACCAGTTTCTCCCTAGCTTCCTAGCAGGGGCTTGTTTTTAGATAATTAAAAAAAAAGTTGGCAGAGATACTCTAATCTCTGCTAAAGGATGCATTCATTTGCTGCAAGATTTAACCTATTGCTACAGTAACTTGATTAGATAAGCTACATTGAAACAATTCATAATTAGTTTGCTTCTTCTACAGAGACATCTGTCATGATTTGATAACTTGAGCAGGCATCTCACAAGCCTTTTTTTTTAGTTAACTTTGCAAGGACTTGTTTAAAAGATGGTAAAGTTGATAAATTCTGCATTTTACATAGGTGCATTTAGTCAGAGAAAGAAAAATGAAGAGAAAGACAGCAGATAGAGTATTCTTCTTCAGTAAGAGCAAGAAGAGGAAGTGGAGGCACAGGAGAGTGACAGACAGGGTGAGATGGAGAAGAACAGACTCCGGGCACTCCGGCTTCCTCCCACAGTCCAAAGACATGCAGATTGGGGACTAGGTTAATTGATAAATTGTCCGTAGGTGTGAATGTGAGTGTGAATGGTTGTCTGTCTCTATGTGTCAGCCCTGCGATAGTCTGGCGACCTGTCCAGGGTGTACCCTGCCTCTCGCCCGATGCTAGCTGGGATAGGCTCCAGCCCCCCCGCGACCCTCATGAGGATGAAGCGGTTAGAAGAAGATGAAGATACACCACCCGCTCATGGCTAATACTCCGTACTGTTTTGCATGCAGGCACTTTGGCCTCCCAAACACTGTCACAGTGTTTACTTCAGCCTTGGGATATAAGAATTGGAAAAAAAGCTACATCTAGAGATGGAGGGTTTGCTGTACAGATAATCACTAATGTGATCAGACTTTGGTTTAAAATTCCTTTTAATTATGTATCTGTCTGTGTCTCTGTATCCCTGATGATACAGTGATAGAAAATGAGCTCATACTGCTGCTGAGCACCATAAGCTGAGCAGCTTTCAGAATATTAGTAATACTATGAAGCATTGGGACACTTGTACTTTGTACTTAAAGTAAAAGCTTATTTGTAACTTTACCTGCAGGAATAAGAAAACATGACGTGCAGCATGTCACAGATCACATACTTCTGTACTAAACACTTAATATTTTGAGTGCACAAGTGCGCTAAGAAAATGCAGTGTACTACAAACATTAGCATTCGCTTGTAAACGTTAGCATCTACTGGCTAGCATTTGCTAGCTAGCTAACTACAGCAGTACATTTTAATCACTGACATTAGTCGGGTTTCCATCCACCTATTTTTATTCGCATTTTCAACAATTGTGAAAAAAAACTTGAATGGAAACGCCAGAAATTCGGAAAAAGGCCGAGATATCGCAAAAAAGTTTCTACGCTTGGAGGGGGGTGGAAAAGTCAGATATTAGACGATATTAGGAAAATGCGACTTTTGGCAATGGAAACAGATTTAGCGATTAAACAATGACATAGGCTACCGAATCCTACTTCTACTTCACACACACACCTGTGTGAACTTAGAGAGAGGTAATTACTCCAGTGTCAGGTGAGTGTAGGCTATTTCACAACTTACCTGAATAGACTGGATGTGTTGAATACCGCTGCATCATGTGCGCTGCCTGGTGTACCAACACAGACATCACAGCAATATGTAGGCTACGCTGGCAACGCTGATATGAGTGTGATGAGAGCTCTCGCAATAGCCAAGAAGTTCCCAAGGAATCTCTCCATCTCGTCGTAGTCATGGATGTGCCGGTAATTGTTTACATCAGTTGTGGACGTGAGACGCTACGTCATCTCACGGCGTCCTCTTCCTCTACGGGTGTTCTTTTGCATTTTTATTTTTCATGTGAAGCGCCACCTTCTGCTCAACCTGTTGACTCCCAATACTCGCAAAACAATAATAAATGGAAACGTGCATAAATCCGCATTTTCTTTTGCGCATTTTCACAAAATTCGCTTAAAATTTGTGATACATTTGGATGGAAACCCAGTTATTGTGGCTGAAGTTTGGCTTTTGTGTGGGCAGAGATAGCGGTCAAATGCTGGCGGTAATGCTCGACTGTCAACAAAGAAGACAACAGATAAGAAGAGTTTTAAAAAAGCTCTCGTCCCCTTTGGTAAGTGCAAATGGCAGTGTGCCATTTGAGACAACACTACCCTGTTGAAATTAGTGCACCATGCAAGAAGTACGAAGTGTACATAGCATACTTTTTTAAAGTGAAAATCACTGCAGTGAAACACTAAAAGGCTTTTACTTCGATACAAAAATTGTCAGCATATAGCCTTCTCAGTCATGGACTTTGCTCTACGTTACAGTTGCTGTCCAGCACAAAAATTCATGTTAATACATCATCAAAATGAAAAACCAATACCTTAGACAGACCCACGCAGCACAAGGGACCAGATTTCTCTGGTGCTGTACCCACTGATTGTTTAACACAACCCATCCCTCTTCAGCTCCGGTCAGGGATGCACACCACCGCATGACTGGTGGAGGCTGCACAGCCATTGCCCACAAATAGAGCCAAGTTCCGCCAATATCTAGAGTTTGTGAACTGTTCAGTCAACGCCAATTAGTCGACCAATCTAATTAATTGGCTGACTTCTAGCCACAGATTGTTACGAAGGTGGAGCACATTCTGACTTGTTACTTCCACTTTCTCTGAATAACTGTGACTGTGTAATGTCCATAGGATTTCTCATAAATTTTAAAAGTTGATCCTCTCTTCCTCAATCCAAAACAGCTATTTTGACCACATCTGGCTAGTTAGCTAGCTAGCTTGCTAATTCCACCATGCTTTTATGCTAACATTACAGTGGTTACAAAACATGAGCCGAACAGTGTTGTCACCTTTCTATGATAGCATGTGCTTTCCTGTGCTTTGACAAGAAAATATGAATAAAGCATTAAGTTGTTAAATTCTACATGTAGTAGCTAGCTAGTTAGCTGCCTAGCTTTCTACTTCTACCATGCTATTGTGCTACATTGGTTACAGAAATTGAGGAATACAGAAACGCAGGACTGTCAGTGTCCATGGCTGTCTGTGCCCACTGTTGCCAACTCCTCAGGGAGAAAAGTAGTGGCTGTCGTAAAAGTCGCTAGAAGTCGCTAAATGACGTCATTGCCTATTTTGCATAATTGGCCATATGCATGTAACTGTAATGGACACTGTAGGAGAGAGGAATAACATCGTGGGAGAGACAAAAACTAATTAAAAAAAACACCCTGAATATGTTTATAACTACAAATGAACTTCCTTTCAGTGATTTATTTTAGACAAAGAAAATTTTACATTTACATCCCGCCCTGACTGTAAGCCAGGTTGGGATCAGCCAGCGGCGGCTCCACTTCACTTGCAGTCTGGACGTGGACGGGTTAACATCACCTACTCTGACTGCAGCTGGGAGGGAAGACTGGGCCGCCTGTGAGTGCTTTGGGACAGGGGAGGGGCCCATGGCAGCACCCACTGCTCGTTGAGAAGAATAAGAATGATACGTGCTTTAACATCAGAGTCTCCAAAAGTCTCCTATAACACCAGAAAAAGTCACTAGATTTGTTGCTAGTCGCTTTTTTGAAAAGAGTCGCTAGAGGGGTCTGAATACTCGCTTAATATAGCCACAAAGTCGCTAAGTTGGCAACACTGTCTGTGCCTATTCTTTTCAAAAGAGCAGCGGCCAATGGGGAAACGCCAACGCTTACATCATCATTACTCCGACCAATGGTGTAACTTCATCAATCACTCACAGACAGCTTTTGCAATAATAGGACTGGCCTTGCATGTTGGACACTCGTGAGTGCATGTTGGGTTATTATTCAATCTATCCCACCACTTTCTGAATCCCAATGGAAAGTTATGTTTTATAGGCGCTTAAAGGACAGCTTCGGTATTTTTCAACCTGGGCTCTATTTCCCCATGTGTATGTGTGCGTATGATTCATGGGTACCACTCGTTCTAAAATTGGTTCAGTATTGAGCCTCAAAACGAGCTAAAACGGTAATGGGGGCAAATGCGTCCCGTATAAAAGTGCTTTTTTTCGCCACTGACCGGTTCAGATCGCCAGTGCTATCTCTGTAGATAGCATATTGTAGCAGCCCTGGGGCAGTGGTGACTGTGAATGAGTGGAGTCAGCTGTCAGTCAGTGTTGGAGCAGAGAGGGGGAGGGCTGTCCCGCTTGGTACTGTAAATGAGTATGTGTGTGTGAAGTGTGTGTTACGCTAGAAGAGTCAGAGGACCGAGTCTTTCACGTGCTACCCTCTGGAGTGTTACCGGAGTTTTTGGAGTGCTCAAATAAACGGGCCTTTTTCCCGAACGCAAGAACAGGATGTCGC
>NC_065517.1:8228998-8231892 GCF_006386435.1 Epinephelus moara | reverse complement strand
AAAAAAGCACTTTTATACGGGACGCATTTGCCCCCATTACCGTTTTAGCTTGTTTCGCGGCTCAATACTGACCCAATTTTAGAACGAGTGGTACCCATGAATCATACGCACACATACACATGGGGAAATAGGGCCCAGGTTGAAAAATACCGAAGTTGTCCTTTAAGATAACACCTTCCTCACCTATGTTCATATAATCATGTTTTGTGTGCCACTGGCCCCATCCTGGCCACTCCATTGAAAACTTCTGTCACTGATGATAGACAGCTATGTTTTTCAGTGAAGGAGCCAAAATGATAAGTGTGCTCTCAAATAAGACAAATTTTCCTACAGACCTCTTAAACCCCGTTACATAACTGTGAGCCATAAGCTGTCTGTAGGAGGGGGAGCTATTTAAATTCAGAGTATGTGCATTTAGCCGAAGCTCTTATTCAGTGTGACCTAGAATAAAGGCAGAGGCAAATAAAGTTCAACCAGTCAACCAACACTGCAAGTCCCATAATCTGCAGTCACCTACGAAGAAATCAATGTGCTGGTTTGTTCTTGTCCTTTCATCTTTATATTAGTCCAGTAATAGTTGGATATTCGCAGGATGTCCTCCCTGAAAGCATGATGAAATTGTTCCCCGAGCAAAGTGCAAAAAAAAAAAAATGACAAGCTCTTTGACATAAGCCTCAAAAATGAAGCTTATATAATTAGGCTTGGCAGAGCCCCAGCCATCAAAGCGAAGGATGGTGCTGACTAATTGAGCAGACAGATTAGTGGTGGTCTGACACGGCCAAAGAGTACTAAAGGAGGAATGAGGTAACACTGGTTGGAGGACAGCTGCCTGGCACAGAACTTAAAAGGAAAAATCCATCCTCACATATTACTGCATGTTATATATCATCAAGTTTTAATGTGTCATAGATTCCAGGAGTTTCCAGTGAAATATTTATAATTTACGTCCTTGTTACATAACTTTTCTTGCTCATATCAGTGTATGTACATTTCTTTGATTGTATTCCTTACTGCTGAGGATACAGCTGATACAATCGCTACATAAATCTGAAATGCTGTGGGTATTAGGAAGCACTTGACACTAACTCCTGACACTTACAGATGATTTGTGAGATCAATGAAAAATGTTGCGTAATTAATTTTTATATTATTTCTGTCTGACTAGAAGTTCAACATAGATAAGAGTAATGGACAATAATAAACAATCAATGAGCTCAGAAATGTAAAGATCCCATAAAGCCAAATGAGCTGTCTCTGATGTGCATCTAAATGGATCTCACTGGTACGATAAACTTTCTAGTGCACACCCGATAGTAGCTATCGGGTGTGCACTAGAAAGCTATTGTGTGCGCATGAAACTCTTTGTGGTATAAACTGGCAAGACAGCATTATGCTTTTCTAAAATGGCAGCAGGCCTGGTTATTTTTACAGTCCTGAGAGTGCGAAATACACCAGGAAAACATATCAACCAACTAACTGATGACAACATAAATGATACTGCTTGGCATGCTGTGGATAGAAATGCAATGGGCATTGGGTAGTTTCCTTGTGCACCAGACAGCATGCCGTCACATCAGAGTTTTGCTGACTGGAGATACTTCTCGTGCCCACCAGAAACTCCAGGGAAACTAGTTAGATTTTGTTTGCCCAACAGTGCATGGCTAATGTTTGATTTCCCCATTTTGTCTTTTTGTTGTTTGTTTAGTTTATGTGGCAGTGTAAAGACTGTGGCGCTGAAGTGTCTAGGTGATCAAACCACCTTAAACTTCACAGACTTAAACAGTCATTATGGGCATGGCCATCATATTTAGTGTTTATATCCTTGTCGTTTATGGGGTTTTTTCGACTTTGAATTCACTTTTGACACATTTGTTGAGGAATCACCACTTTCTTAAAGCACTTTCTTTACTACATTTTCCTGTCATTGATGTGGCTGTAGTAGAACAGAATGGGATTATTATGTGACTATAAGCCATCATCTGACAAACAATGAGACAGTATACAACGTATACAACAACTCCAAGTCCCTCAAAAGTATATCACAGCTTATATTTGTGGGTAGACGGTGCAAAACACCTGCTGTAGCTGAAACTGAAGCACATGCTTTTTCCATTTATGAAGAATTCTGCTATGAAAGTCAGATGATGTATTATCAGATTAAAAGTTGTGAAGCAGTATGTTCTCACTCTCTCTGTTATACTACGTAAGTTTTACTTGCATAACAGCAGTAGCAAATATTGATTTAATGGAAAACTTCATCCACCAAATGACCGTTTGTTTATGAATTTCTCACCCCTTGTTATGGTGAATCGTGAAAAAAATGGTTTTCTCACATGCCTCACACAACTCGTATTGTATAATCAAAGTCAGTGGTTCCCAATTTGTCAGCCAAAGGGTCCAGATTTCTCCATAGTCATTAGTTCAAAGTCCACACAGTTTAATACATTCAGCGTCATACTTGCGTTTGGCCATGTCACCAAGCTAGTTTTCTGTCCCTGTTAAGTAGCTGTCCGTTATTTACTCACTCTATGGCAGGAAATGGCACTTAAAAAATAAAAACTTTGTGTGGGAAATTCACTGTACTTTGAAATAAAGTGTGTTTTTAATAAACTTGACATGTTTGCGAGTCACTTGTAGCCCATTCAGAATGAACCCGTGACCCACTTTTAGACCGTGACCCACCAATCGGGTAGCACTGATATAAATCTCATCAATCCAGTCATCAATCAATTCAATCAATTTTATTTATAAAGCCCAATATCACAAATCACAATTTGCCTCACAGGGCTTTACAGCATAGGACATCCCTCTGTCCTTATGACCCTCGCAGCGGATAAGGAAAAACTCCCCAAAAAAACCCCTTTAACGGGGAAAAAAAACGGTAGAAACCTCAG
>NC_065517.1:8210399-8227783 GCF_006386435.1 Epinephelus moara | reverse complement strand
TTTTTTTGGGGAGTTTTTCCTTATCCGCTGCGAGGGTCATAAGGACAGAGGGATGTCCTATGCTGTAAAGCCCTGTGAGGCAAATTGTGATTTGTGATATTGGGCTTTATAAATAAAATTGATTGATTGATTGATTTTCTTCAATACAGAAGGCTCATAGCACTTCCTGGTCATCTGGAGCACCGGTGAAAAGCCTAACATCTCCCAGTGTGTCCTTGGTGTCCTCATCGTCTTCAAGAGACTCTGGTAACACCATCATTCTTCCACAAATTCCTCATTCCTCGCTTTCCATACAATGTAGAGGTGCAGCTTCAAGGTGAAAATTAGCACTTTGGAGAAACTGGCATTCAACTGAAGATTACGCCAGAGCTGAAGTCTGACATATTAGAGAAGCTAGCCAAGGAAATTTTCAAGTATGGCATATGCACAAAATTACCAAATAGATGACGTAGCAGGGAAAATCATCAAAAAACAACCATCTGCCACTATGGCTGGATGATTAGCTGAAAATATAACATCGCCAGTTACAGGACAAAGAAAACATTGACTGTCCAAAGGTGACTGTAAATGCTTTGAAAACAAATCTAGGTATGAATTCAGAACCTGAAAAAGGCTGAAGTCAATGATTGTCCTTAACACTCAGCTGGCGAAACACAAGAAAGCCTAGAAAATGTAAGACTTGTACTATTAAATGATGTCAGACAAAGAAACAGTGCACCATGCGTAAGAGAGAAGATGTCAAAAACAGAAGAACAGAGGTGGTGCAGGGAAATCCAGTTGCCATAGAGTTTAAAGCCATAGAGCCCCATTTTGCCTGAAGAACAGCCTGGATTATTTGCAAGGTGCATGACACATTTCTAAGGAAATCTGATGATATTAACGAGGCAATAGTGGCATACAGGTTAGAAATGCAGGCTGGTGATTGGAAAGGTGCCAACTGAATCCCCAGGTGGGTAAAGTGAAAGAGCAGCACCTGCCTTGAGCAAGGCACTTAATCCTAAGTGGCTAGCAGTTCAGACTGAGGTTGTACAAGATGCTTCCAGGTGTGAACTGTGAAGAAGAGAGCAGTGCTCGCAGTGAAACTTCTCTGGATGAGTAACAGTAAAAATAGTGCTATGAAAATTCAATCACAATTCACTAACATGCTTAAGTTAAGGAGGGCAATCCATTCACAGTATGTGTGATAAAGTCATTGTGTTACAACAGGCTGTACACCACACAGCCAGGTTTAAACAACAAAATGCAAGCTTTAATGGAATGATGCTAATTCCAAAAGGTGGACAAGCCAATAATCGAGGAACAAGAGAGGGACTCCAGCAAGAGGCACAGAAAGCCAATGCATATGGTGTGACCAAAGACAAGGGGAGCAAAGAGAATAAAGCTGCAGTCGAGTAGTAGTTTTTGCTTAGGAAGGTTCCTATCTGAGTGAAATTCCACACTTTAGATGAGAAGAGACATAGACTGAGCTGCACAATGTATACTCATACAACAATTCGTATAATGTCCTACAAATATGCACACACAACAGCTGGTATAATATCCTTCAAATAAGCACCTCACAAATGATATTACGTACTTCACATTAAGTTACGGGGCGGCACGGTGGTGTAGTGTCACCTTACAGCAAGAGAGTTCCAGGTTCGATCCCGGGTGTGGGAGCCCTTCTGTGCGGAGTTTGCATGTTCTCCCCGTGTCAGCGTGGGTTTTCTCCCGGTACTCCGGCTTCCTCCCACAGTCCAAAGACATGCAGATTGGGGACAGGTTAACTGGTGACTCTAAATTGTCCGTAGGTGTGAATGTGAGTGTGAATGGTTGTCTGTCTCTATGTGTCAGCCCTGCGATAGTGTGGCGACCTGTCCAGGGTGTACCCTGCCTCTCGCCCGATGTCACCTGGGATAGGCTCCAGCCCCCCGCGACCCTCAAGAGGATAACCATTTACGAAAATGGATGGATGGACATTAAGTTATGAAATTAATGTCAAGTTACGGAGGTAGATTTAGTAGAGTTATTGTGGTTAAGTTTAGGAAAAGAAAGGTTCACTCAAGGTCCATACTGTATGGTGTAAAACTGGTTCTCTAGGGGAAAGTCCTGTTTTGACCCCCCTAACCTGCCTCCTCCTTACTTCTTCACTTCCATCAACGCATTGGTCACGTGATTAAAGCCTTTCAGAATATGTGGGTTAAACATGGATTACTGGCAAATCATTATGGGGGATATGAACAAATATTAGTGCATTATTTTTCCTAGGAAAATGTACGAACAGTGTATGAGAATAGCAAATTTATACTTTTGTGTCAGCTGTATGCAGAGCCTACGCACGTGGCCTACGCCTTTGCGAGCATTTAAACTTGTGCAGTGGTGTGTCTGTGTCACTCTGCAGTTACACTTCCAAACCACTAGTCATCGGAGGGGTTTCTGTGAAGTGCTGTAAAGTTTACTTGATTGAAAACACACCCACAACACACTTTAAACATGGCGTAATAGCGATAATTTCAAACACAAACCTTTATTATAACTCCCAGAATTCAACGAAACACTAGCACTAGCCTATGGCATTTTACGTTGTATAAATTAGCTTCATGGTTGGCAGACATTTCGTTTACTAATATGAAGCCAGGGACAACAGCAACATTTAGCGAAGGTAACTTTACAAAATTCGGCTCCATTACAGCTCACATGGTTCACTGACAAAACAACTGTCTTATACTAAACACGTTTTCCTCACAAATACAACATGTTAATGTTATTAGCACAAGCTTATGGCATTTTACATCGTATAAATTAGCCTAGCAACTAGTGGGGATTTCCTCTCCTCTGCTGAAGCCAGGATAAATCACACACAAGACTTAAAATGCTATTTTGTGGGGACAGTATTGTCTTCACAATTGATTGTTACATTTTTGGGGAGGTGTACATCAGGATATGGTGTTGGTACAGCATCAATTTAACGCAGAAGTATAAATCCCGCTTTAGCTGCAACAAGATGTATATGCTAATCTCTTTAAAAATAAATATGCATCTTACTAAGAAGTAGGTCCGCTGATTTTTGTGTTTTCTATTTATTGTTAGTGTTCATAAAAAGGGACACACTATGATAAATAAACAACAACAACAAAAATGGATGTCAGCCAAATTGCTATTTTAAACATTGGTATCAGTATCAGCCCATAATTTCACAGTAGGTGCATCCCTGTTTGAAATCAAAAGTCACTTGTCCACAGTTACTACGAAGTAGAAAAAATGACTTTCGCAATGTGATTTAGATGAACCCTAACCCAAAAAGAAAACAAACTGGATACAACCTCACATTCAGCTGAATGTAAAAAGCAGTATGCTGACAGCACTTCGACATCTGTAGTCCTCTGTCAGTGTCTACACTGGATCTCTACAGCCACAGAGCAGCAGAAAGAACTTTAGCTTTGTCTCTGACAGAGCCTATATCACAGCTGTGTGTCTAAACACACCAGTCATGTTGTATAGTGTCAAATGAAGTGAGTAGAACACACTTGGTGCACTATGCTGTGACAGGGCAATATAATCAGAAAACATTAGGCAGGTTAGTTGCCCCTATCTGACCTTGAAGTAAAACAGTATTCTTTAGTATTTAATATTGCCCTTTAAATGCCACTACTATGGGCCATTAATTGACAAAATACAGTAAGTTATTGGTAGTAAATCAAAGAGGTGACTGTGGCAAAATTGCTGCTTTGCTGGAGAGTTGTATGTGTTTGTGTGTATGTGTGTCAGGCAGACATGTATGATGGAAAAACACAGCTGACATGTATCTGTGTTGTTTGTTGAGGGAGTAATCATCCTCGACATCATCCTCGGCTCATGCAATGATGCTGGGAGTCATCTATGCACTGAGCATGGTTTACCCCACAGAGCTGAGATACCACTATGAATTCATTCAGCAAGTGCTCTTGCACTAAAAGGCTTTCCCCTAAGTCCTTGGACTAAAGAACAAAATCAGTGCTGGACTGTAGGATTTCTTTAGCTGCTCATGTGAACCATGTTAAGATGTGTGATGTCTGGTTTTGGATGGGAAATGCTGCTCCAGGAGATGTTGCAAGCTGAAGAGTAAAGTGAGTGAGTAAATAACGAGGGCGAACTGTAGTGTAGACACTGTTGTGAACATGTAACGCTGTATGGTGGATTTTGTGGAATATACACTTGAAATGAAAATTGTATAACCCTGGACATGTGATCATAAGTGCTATATCGTAGGCAACTGGACTCGCTTGCGTTTCTTGAAGACGTTTTGCCTCTCATCCAAGAAGCTTCTTCAGTTCTAAATGACTGGTACAGAGCCGCAGGCTTTAAACTCTGTATGGGTGTGAACCCTTACAGGGTTGTTGTTTTCTGGCACAGTAGTAACTTTGGACGTAACACACCAGAAAACAAAAAAAAAGCATTGGGTGATAAGTTTAAAAAACCTGCATGTATGCACAAAGTTTGGTGGAAAAAAGGGTATACGTGTCTGAGAATGGTGATGCTTGTGGCCTTGGGTGGCAGGTGGCAAGTCCCTAGCTCCGTAGGAACTGGAGGATCATCAGTTCAACTCCCCATCCGGACCAAACATAGAGCCTTGGTTAGGGTCAGGAAAAGATCACGGTGTGGGTTAAAATGAAAAAGAAAGTGGCAAACACATAAGCCGTGAGCCTGCTTCGCCTCAAGCCTTTCCCAGCTGACCCAGAGCCGGTCGCGGCGCACCATTGAGGCAGAAATACGCCTGCCGGGAGCCGTTTAGCACCGCGGAGAGATCCCCACACAACCCTGACCCCAGAGTTAATAACAGGAGGTTATGGTGTTTCACTCTCTCCTCTCTATGACACTTGTATCTCGACCAGTAGCCTACTTTTGTTGCGTTTGCTGATCCTCTGTGGTACACAAATACAGTATAGCCTAGTATAATCACATATCGGAACAACGGGACGTCGGAGCAACGGGATGTCGGACCAATGGGCTGTCGGACCAATGACATGGACCCGATATAAACCCACTATAATAGACTACACCACTTGACAAATTATGACAATTTTGGTGACCCTATGCTCACTGACACACAAGAAATATCAACAATAAATGGGAAGATAAAGCATATTCATGCTTCCCAGAAGACAAACCTTATTGTACTATGAACTTGCCTTGTGCACCACCCGCAGGACAAAATTCAGTTTGTCATCAAGATTGATCAAATTCATACCCCACAGTGTATTAACCTCTTTATGTTTAGTTATCACATAGTCATCCTTCTAGTGTCGCCTTTGGGACAAACTTCATTTGTAGCTTCACTACTGGAAAGAATAATTAAACGGTTTCATCCAACTGCTCCTTATAAAGAAATAAACACTTCAGCCCCCAGAGGCTGCTATAGGGGTTGTAACCCTTTAGTACTGTTCCTCTCAAGATCTACTCTTCCCCACTTCAAAGTAGCCCTGCCCTTTCTTTTTTTCAGCTAACATAACACATATGGATACACCTTCATGTATAGGAAGATGCAAAGTCTAAAGTATATTCTAGAGGGGACCATTGATTCCTATGCTTTCTCTGTATAGGCAGGATTTCCTTCAGCATCACCGCATTTGAAGACGGGTATTTTACATATCACAAGAACAGATTTGGTTCTTTGAATATATTCCTTATTTTCAATCCATTTTTCCCATAAAAACCTCTGTACATGAAACAATCCAATGTTTCCCCTGGAACTAGGAAAAATATTTTATTCAGCGAGTTCACGTACCTGCACAGGACACATCCCTTCCCTAAAACAATTTAAAAGGGGCAATTTCTGAACTGGGGACCGCATGAATAATAGAGGATATGCTAATATGATGCTAGAGAACGAGGGGTTATCTTGTTTTATCCACACTGCTGAAGTGCCTCCGTTACTGCTGTTTGTGCTTCGCCAGAGGGGCCCGCCTTTGAAACTCTTAATGAAGATCTTCTACTGACAGGAGGACTGAGAGAGTGGCATCTGTTGCACTGCAAACATGACCACATTCACAGATGTGTTAAAGGGAATACATTATGCAGCGTGTGTCTAGGTTAGGGGGCCTCTCACCAACTCCACCATGCCTCCCACTTGCTGTCTCCTGTTCCCACTCATTAATCTAATGAATAACAAGCAGCTACAATCAATGGTGTGGTTGTTAGGGATGAGCAGAACAGGCACACTCAGATACATCAACACTGAGACCTGATTGACAGCAGCACAGGCATCAATATCACAGCTAATAATGGCAATCAGCTCCTAATGAAGATGTCCGGAGTCAGGTACAGTGCCTAATGCAGTGCAGCAGGGAGTCTTCACACAGAATTACTAATATTGGAACAACTAGAGGATTTATGTTCTTTGTTCCTGGATAAATAATTTGTCATGTAGACCCATACTGTATGTGTTGGTAAGTCTCGAAATCATATTGGTCACGCTCGGTGCATTTTCCATTTTCACCAGCTATTATTAACCGGTTCTCCGAATTGCTTTTCAAGTCCTGATTTACAGGCAGACAGTGTGAAAATAAATACCTGCAGCGATAAATATCTTAAGCATTCTCTTTTTCTTTCCCGTACTTCACCCAAATGCTGCCATAATGGTTTCGGTACAATACACCGAGGTACTGAAAGGAAGATCAACTCACTTAGGTGCCACATCACGCTTTGAATCATTTATAGATGAGCTGTTTGTCTCATCACAAAGAATATACTGATTCAGTATGCCGGGAACTGCAGGGAGGAAGAAAAATATCTCCAAAAGAAAAGAGCGGCCCTTACACTGTTGGAATATCTGAACACTTCTGATCAAAAATGAGACAGAGAAAGACCTTTTCTCTAGCATCAGCAACAGGTCAATATGTCTCTGAAAACAAGTAAAGTGGGCAGACAGCTATGAAATAGAGCATATTCATGCTTTTCAGAGGATGAACCCTTTACATTGTGACACACTGCATGAACATTCCTCTGGTGCCACCAACAGGCAAAAGCTTTGCATTAAAGATGCCTCAAGATCTATCATGACGAAGAAGAAGAAGAAGAAGAAGAAGAAAAAAGAATCTGTTTTTGCTGATTTAGTATTTATTGATCAACTACCTATTTCAGCTCTAGAAAGCATTATAGTCTGACATTTTGGGATTTAAACCTTATGTAATGTGACGTGGAAAACAGCCAATTCAGTGTGTTTGAACTACAGCCTATCCCGCGTATGTATATTGCACACATAATATATAATATAAAAATATATTATATCAGTGTGGCTTAGTAGTGAAAATTAAAACTTTAAAGATACATCAGATTCTGACCAAATTTTGACCATACACAAGCTCCTGCAGCCTTAGATTTACCCAATTCGCTCACTTAACTTAAAATATTTTTGGAAACAGTTTGCACTCAAAACTTTTAGTTTAGTACATTACACTAATATAAAAGTTTTGAGTACACCAGACTCAAAAATACTTATGTCACATGACCCTTGTCTGACAGTAATTTTGTCAGTTTAACTTTTTTTTGTTGTTGTTTGAGCATTTAATTAAAATCATATAAGCATAAAAACATTAAGTACACATTAAACTTTTTTTTTCTGAAAATCATTGAACTACACAAACATGGCAAGCTTAGGTTTCTCAATAGTAACTAAAAAGTTACTTTTCTCAGTAACACATTACTTTTTGGTTTAAGTAACTAGTAACAGTAACTAGTTACTATTTTTCAGTAACTAGCACAACACTGCATATGTCATGTACATCAAATGACATAATTCACATTTGTCACATGACACGTCTCTTGATACTACACAATACTTCATAACTCAACTTTTGTTTTCACACAGGAAACAAACAGTGGTCTCCTGGTTTAAAGTCCTGTGCTTTTTTTTTTTTTACCTATCCACCTCATCTCCGTCCCACCCTCAGCAGAATTTGTCACTCTTCATAGCATGATGCACAACTTTCTCCTTTTTTTCCTGTCATAATAACTACAGCCAGGACATTTTGAGTGTCAGACATTTAATTTCCTGCATTTTAGTGAATTTTTATGACCCAATTTATGGTGGAAATGTCTTTATTTAAAGGTTAACACAGGTGGCAGGTGACAATTCAAAATACAAAATATAATGCTATCTATTTTTCTCTGCTGAGTCAGCACATGTTGGCATGATTTATTCCTCTGTTCTCTATTGCTTGGGGGAAGTAACCACTTAAAATGTGAATGTTTTACCTATGCACTTCAATGACACAGTAATTCATTTTATTTAATTTATAAACCCCTGGGTTATCTAGCTTGGTCATAGGTGTTTATAGGTGTGTTATGTTTACCAAGAGGGCATGGAAAACTTCTACAAGAAGAAAGAATCAAGAATTTGTCAGAGTTAAGTGCAACACACACCACACACATGTCTGCCTCCATTATATTCTATGAACAAACCCACACCAGCGCCGGCCGACGTGCCACGCCACTCTGCTTCAGCCCACTGCTCTATTTCCAGCGCAGCCGGCGCTGCGAGAAAAGCCTTTAATGTACATCTCGGCCGCCGTAGTTTCATTTGCAGCTTTCAAAGGGGTATCTGGATGCTTAACGTTATTAAGTTTTTCAAATTTTTAATAAGACGATTTTGATAAGAAACTCACTCGTGAAATCCAAGTTGTTGTTGCCTCAAAGTTTTTCCTCTTCTTCTTTCGTTACTAGCAGTTGGCAACCATTGGCAACTAGTGTAGGTACAGCCACCTAGTGGGCTGGGGTGGGAAATACACTTTAGTGTAGACGGTGCCGCTGTGCGCCGCTGCTGCACTTGACGGCACAGTGGGCCAGGGGTGATTTCTTTTTTTTTAGCTTACGTTACTTTTTCTGGGAAATGCCCATTTGTTTCTTTTATATTTACATTGCATGTTTTCTTATTGTGCAAATAAACCTTTCTCAAAGCATTCTCATTTGTTAGTTGACATTTCATAGTGCAAGCTATTGTTCAGAAGATTTTTTTAAACTAATCATGGCCCTAAAAAGTGATGGAGATATATGTAAGAGAATAATTAAATATGTGACTTATTCATAAGAATAAGTGCAGTAAATGACGACACAAGAATATCTAGAAAACACACTGGACTGTTTTTTTGGGATGTAAACTGAGAGTTGTGAGTGGTTATTGATTATATATTATAATTCACATTTTCTTTGGTTTTGAACTGAAACAATGGAATATTTGTTCAGTGGACTGAGTCAAACTAATTTCAACAGAGCCTTTATGTATATATAAATACAGAAGGTTTAGAAACTGCATGCCCCTTGCATATGCTCACAACATTACATGCAGATGAAAATGTTTCTTTATTAAGAGTTATTGCCATCATTCAAATTCAACATCCCTCCTGCATTACTTCATCAGGAATGTGAAACTGACCACTGAACCTGAGTGAGGAAGAAGAACAGCAGCGGTTAGTCATGAATGGGGCAATTGTGATGATTTTAATGGCTGTCACGGCTTGTGCAGCTCTTATTGGCGACAGGGGTGAAGGAGAGGTCAGAGCCACAGACTTGCCCAGGTGATCCCAAAATCTGTGCAGTTCAGACACGCCACCATGGGGTAATTATGAAGTTAGATGGAGCAAATAATTGGAAACTCTTTCTTCTTTTTTTTTATTAAATTTTGGGGTGAGGTCTTTTTTTAGCATGTCTTTCTTGACAGTGTGGTTATCCAAAAGCAGGTTGCCAGGTTGTCACTGGGACGGGAGGTGGAAAGACAGGAGCTAGCTCTTATCCTGTACTCCTCTGCAGTCTGAGCTACCAGAGAGGCTTAATAATATCCCAGAGGCACAGATGAAACAGTTTCTCCACAGTGGCTGTTTACTGAGGAGTGTGTTTGAAGTTGAGCTCAAGATGTCTTCATTTCTGTACCAGAGGAATGTTCCAAGGGGAAAAATTGTAATTCAGATAGGGAGCAAGGGGAGAAAAAAAAGGAAAGAGGGGGGTGGGAGCAGACAGACAGAATCCAAGCGGTGCTTTCTGCTCCTGTGCTACATATAATTCAAGACAGGGAAATGCAAGTAGACTCATCTGCCACTTTCATATTTTCATGGTGTGATCTTAAAAATCTACTGAACCGCAGTGAACAGGGGGCTTAGAAACCCCTTCAAATTAAGAAATGCCTGCTGTTGGCACCAGCAGGACCATTATTTATTCATATCACTCAGCCTGCTCTTGCAGAACTGCACTACAAAAATCCCACAGTTTGGAAGTGGAGCTCTAAATGTCCAGTCCTTTCTCTACCAGTCTTTCTAGATGTTTTCTGTTGATGCCAAAACAACACAAAAGATTATCGATTTGTCTTTGCACACAAAAATAACATTTCAGTTTGGTGGTTTAGAAAAAAAAAGACCAAATGTGACACGTGTCTGCTAATCTCCCAATCATCTCCTGAAAACACACACCAAATAGAATGTTGCAACATTGGGAGGCAAAGATTTTCTGAGGTTTTTATTGAATGTAACAGTAGAAACAAATAGATTTGCACAGCAAGTAGCTCCCAAAAGGATTTCAACACTTAGCTCTTTTCCTTCTTGTTTTAAATAGAATCTAACACTTGCACCACTGATTTATAATTGTAAAATTAAAATCAACATTAAATTAACTCAAGAAACCCAATGTCTCCTGGCTTTTTGGGATCTGATGACTATAAAAACTATGCATTGTCTACCAACAGGAAGTAGTTTTGGAGAAAAATAATGTCCTCATATGAGCATGTTGGGTTTATAGGTACAGGTGTGTTATAAAGTATGAAACTGTTTACGTTGTAACATTTGTTCAGTGTTTTATAACTCTGGGTTAGGGCTCACTGTTCAAGTCTTAAACTGTTCAGAACTGTTTATTTCAATGCCTGAACATTGATACTGTGCAAAAACTAAATAATAAATGATGCGACAAATCTAAAAGTCTTGCTATTTGTTCATTTAGAAACTCTGTATGAATTTTTCTGGTCCATACTCCAAGCAAGAAATGTCCTTTTGTCTGTAGAGGCAGTCTGATGATAATAAAGTTCCAACGTCCTCAAACGAGACGATAAAAAAGTCCCAACATCCTCAAACGAGATGATAATAAAATTCCGATGTCCCCCAACGAGAAAACAATAAAGTCTTCAGACGAGTACTTCCTAATTAACAGCGTCTTAGCTTGTTACTGTTGCTAAAGTTGGTCACATTTGTTGCCATATCAAACTACAATGACACAAGTTTTGAAGGAAAGTACCATAAGCATGCCGACTGCAGGAATGTCCACCAGAGCTGCTGCCCTTGAACTGCATGATCATTTGACGGCCATAAGACATCTCCAATGTTGTTTCCTTGAATTTGGCAGTACATCCAACCCACCTCAGGACCGGCCATGCATTTTTATGCTGCAGCATACTGTGAGGGTCATGGCAGTGGGTCTTAGGATCTTATCACAGTATCCCTGTGCATTCAAACTGCCATCAATAAAATGCACCTGTGTTTGTTGTCTGTAGCATATGCCAGGCCGTACAATAAGCCCACCGCCACCATGGAGCAAGTTTGCATTAGCAAACCGCTCACCTGCACAATGCCATACATACAGTGTGCTATCTTCCCTCTTCGGTGTAAAAACTGGGATTCATCTGTGAATCTCCAAAGTGTAAGATGCCATCGACAGTGAGCAAATGCCCACTCAAGTCGGTAACAACGATGAACTACTGTCAGATCAAGACCCTAGTGAGGACAACGAGCAGGCACATGAACTTCTCTGAGATGGTTTCTGAATTAAAACCAGTTATTGCATCAGCTGTCTGGGTGGCAGCTCTCATGTTGACATGCCACACCTGTCAGGTGGATGGATTATCTTGGAAAAGGAGAAGTGCTCGCTAACTGGGATTTTAACAAATTTGCGACCAAAATGGAATATTTTGGTGTGGAACATTTTTCAGATGTGCTTATATTGGCACTTCAAAATTTTGGGCCAGCAGAAGAATGGCATGGCACCGGATATGGATATCAGTGCCTATCAGGGATGTCCTGACCATGTTTTCGGCCCTGATCCCGATCAGTCTCTCAACTGCTGATATCTATATGCTTCACTATGAGACACATTGAAGCGGCAGCTGTAGATCCACCACTAAATCTAATACACCCTATTTTTTACAAACTTGTTTATGCAATTACTGAAGGCCCTATTTCAAAACTATTTTTTATAAGCTTCCATTATTCACATGATATTAATAAAGTTTAACGGGAGAATGAGACTAGACTTTCAGTCTACTTGCAATTATTCTGTGATGTTACACCCCAGCCAGCATTTGCATGAGGGGCCCATGTTGGCAGTAAATGGTTTGAAAAATGGGCCCTATATGGGACTGTCCATAGGATCCATATTGGCCCTGTACCAATTGCCCTTATCGATGACTTCACCCCACTGAGCCCCACATGGTTATGCTAGGGGTACCTGGGTACCAGTGGGTATGGGCCAAAAATGGGCATCCTGTCTGAGGTCCACACGGGTAAAGCCACCAATACCCTTTTCAGTCCGTTTACTACCCACATGGGCCCCACATATAAATGTTGGTTGAGACATTGGAGTTTCTTTCCTCACAATCTCTGGCAGAGAACACACATCAGCTGCGGACATTATTTTCACCACACACTAGTTTAATTTTGGCCTGTATTCAAGTTAGTCACAGAATCAACATTTATCAGTGACAGCTGATATGACCTGACATCCACAAAAGTGCTGTTTGATAAAGAGAAAGAGAGAGGATATAACAGTTTTGTTAGCGTCAGAGTTTAGTGATTACGTGTATTTTGGGTGTCTGAACTCTGAGTCACTCGCACTTCTGCACCCAAATACACTAGAAGGCTGGGGTGGCCAAAACACAGTAGAGTAAGAAATCTGAATTGGCATCAGCTTTAGTTGATGCTGATCCACCAGAATATGGCCCGGTCAACCCCAATACCAACCACTTAGGATCAGCTTGATATATCTCTAGGGCCTATACAGTAATTTTGTTTAGTCAAACCGAGCCTAAATTCGCCAGACCAAACTGTAAATGCAAGTCAGTCTTCAACCCTCTGTACTCAATTCCCAAGGGGTGTTATCAACAGACGTAGACCAAGATTCGTCTGGATTCGATTGGATAGACCTACAGCCAATCAGAGTGATGAAACGTGACATAGCACTGAGCAATGGACAAATGTAGAAAGACTACAGTGTGCAGAGATGAGCTGTGAAACTGTAGCATCAATATGTCAGTGAACGAGTGGTACCATTTTACATGACTGTGGGTTTGATTGAAAATTCCACGTCAGCTGCAATCATCTGTGCTGTTTTTGAAAATGTCTCAACAGAGCTCCTCTGTACTTAGTTAAGCTTGCCATCGAATCCCCAGCACAAGGTTGTGCAAAAATGACATCATCACACATTTCGGTAAAGCTCAAAGGCTCCGCAAGTGTTCAGTTATCATCCGTAACACACCCCCTATAAGATTAACTGTTGAGATTTGCCCAAGTAGGCTGGCTGGAAACCTGTTTGATCAGGAAGAGGACCAGATTTATCAGCCAGAGCAACTAAAACATTGCAAATTCATGTGGTTCTCAGGCTAAATATAAGTCCTTATATAACCTATTTTTATTAATTAAAAAAATCAAACTTATCAGTGAATTTCATAAAAAAAAAGCTTTGCCTTAATAGAATACTGTCTGAAGTTAAAACAATTTCCTGCTTTTAAGTCAAGAATATGACCAACCATTTAATACTCACTTTCAACAATTTAAACTTATGGACACATTTCAGTAATGAGCTTTGATAACCAGTGCTATGAAGTAGCAGCTTTGAAACAGCATGTAGTCCTTTATGATGGGAAATGAAATGTATCCAACTTTCAACTGAATATAAAAAATAAATGGGAAGTGGCACTGGCATCATCTATTGTAGCCTTACAAGAATTAACCACACAAGAAGACACAACTTAGACAATGAACGAAAAATGATGGACAAAAAAAGAAAAATTATACGGACACCACAGACCTCATGGACACACACACAATGCAGCTTTGTAAGTAACACTTAATATCAATATGACTTATTTTGCTTAATGGTTATAGCCTTTCTCCATCATTTGCTTAGCCACAAATTGCCAGGATTCACTTGTGTTCTTTTCACAGACCAACTTAATAACAACAACAAAAATGTTTTTCTACTTCTATAAAAAATTATAGTTACACAGGGTGAACATTATGACATTATCTGCATTTAGGGGGGGACTATACTGACTTAAAGGCGCTGTATGTAAGAATGTGGCCAAAACGGTTACTGCACTCAAATTCAAAATACTGCCGCGAGTCGTGTCCGCCCCCCTCCCCTACAGATTCGAGGTTGCTGGACAGCGGCACGCTGGAGACTGATTTGTTTGCCCACGGGCGGCTGCCGTGGCAGGGCCGCGTCGCCGCGTCCTTGATCTTCGGTTTTCCAGCGGACCGTTCGAGCAAGTCCGGCTTCTCTGCTGCTAACGCTGCTGCCGGGATACAGCTGAGGAGGAGCCGGCTGCTAATGCTATGTACCGGGACACTGCTAATGCTGCTTGCCGTGCTGCTGTAGCTCAGTCGTAACTGTAACTGATGCTGAGACTCTACTGACTGCGTGACTGGTAGACGGCGGTGGGTGGCGCAACAGGCCAAAACACAAATTCAAAACATAAACATGATTTGCAGACTGCAAAAAAATGTTTTAGATGCAAATATTCTGGCTGTACTATTGTTGTCGGTGAGATCAGTATGTTATATGAACATTATTCCTTTAGTCTCTGTGACATATTAGGAGGATTTTAAGAGTATCTGCTTTAGATTTCTTACATATAGCTCCTTTAAAAATTTCAACAAAAACTACTCAACTATACACCTGTAATGTCTCCTTAGGCCAGGGGCATAAAATGGGGGGCCTACTTCCTTTCCTCCCCACTTATGTTCCACTTGCTCGAACCATGCTTATCTTCAAACTCAGCCTTCATTCTTTTTTTTTTTTTTTAAAGATATTTTTTTGGGCATTTTGCCTTTAATGGACAGGACAGGTAAGTGTGAAAAGGGGAGAGAGAGAAGGGGGGATGACATGCAGCAAAGGGCCACAGGCTGGATTTGAACCCAGGTCGCTGCGGCAACAGCCTTGTAGATGGGGCGCCTGCTCTGCCACTAAGCCACCAACGCCCCAACTCAGCCTTCATTCTGATCTCAACTACACAGCTGAGGTTTCGTGACTCTATCTTATACCATTGCAATGTTGCATTGACAAAATCTGTCCACAGACAGACAGACAGACATATAAATACCTGGCAAAACACTCAAAACAATTTCTGTGGTAGTGCCCGCTACAATTGTTGTCACCAGGACCACATTTTGCCATGATGACACACAAACACAGACACATGAGGTGAAAACAATACCAACTGTGGCAACCGTGTGGCTGGTAAAAATCATTGCTGAGCTATTGTTTTCCTTGTTATACATGTCAGAGCCAGTCAAGAAAATTTACATTAGAAGGTAACAGCAAGGTAGATGAAGATGAAACAGGCCTACTTGATTGTAAAGACAGTGGTCGACAGAAAGAGTACATTACATGAGGGAGACACTGCAGTGGTGTTAGCGTCAGATGATAGCAAGAGATCACCATGTACCTCACAGCTTCTGGGTCATGTTAGGCAGAGCCACCTCTACCTTGCTGGTTTGGAACAATCACCCGCAATCATCCATTATTTCCTGTTCAGCAGCACAAAATCATATTACAGAATAAAATAAAACAATCAACAGAGACAAGATAACAACAAAACATAAGCACCCACATAGACATTACAGAGCAGAGGACTTCAGTGGAGTGAACAAGATGGTATATGAGATTTAAATCAGTAGTTGCAGGTATGTCCTACCATCAAATAGTGTTTATATGTTTGTTTGAGATGTGTAATAGAGGTTATTACTCTAATGTATTATGGGATATCGTTCCAGATTGTAGTGTAGGTGTGAAAAAATGATCTCTGACAATAATGGTCTTAGATAAGGCCGTACAGGAATAAGTGCATGTGAAATTGTGATAGTGATGCGTTCCTGTCTTGAGTTATCACTTACAATTCCGCCCACATAGTTGTTGTGTGTGGACTGAAAACACAATTGCATTTACACTTGTGTTCAATGAAGTCACAGTGCATGCCTGATCACCTCTGGAGGCGATTTGGCTGATTGGATCACAGTCTGTCCTCAATGCATCCTCATGTGGTGAAGCCAATTGTGATCCAGTCACCCAACATGCATTTTCATACAAGGTAGAAGGGACTAAGTTTATATGTGTGCTGTGGTATCTTGATGGCAAAAGCTAGAATCACAATACAGCACTTAGCCTACACTGTTAACTGACTTTTGTTATGCCATGCTTGCAATAGCTGTGGCCGGAATTTTAAGTTATTTCTTTAAATTTGTTAGAAACATCCACATGGACTTAACGACAAACTGATTTTGTTGGTCATAGGTCATAGGTCAAGGTCACTGTGACCTCATCTGTCATTCTTTTGGACACAATATCTTTACACCTTGAGGTTTTTTGTTTTTTTTTTCAAATTTGGCACAAACTTTCACCTAAACTCAACAATGAAGTGATTAGAATTTGGTGGTTGAGGGGCAAAGGTCAAGGTCAGTATGACCTTGCATCTGTTTCATTCTCATGAACCTGATATCTCAAGAACAACTCTGGGAAATTCCTTTAAATTTGGTACAAACATCCACTTGTACTTGGTGATGAACTGATTACATTTTGGTGGTCAAAGGTCAAGATCACAGTGACCTTGCATCCATCCCATTCTCATGAATGTGATATCTAGAGAAGACCTTGAGGGAATTTCCACAAATTTGGCACAAATGCTCACTTTGGGGGTTGAAAGTCAAAGGTCAAGGTCACTGTGACCTCACAAAATCTATTTTTTTGGCCATAACTCATTCATTCATTCATTCATTCATTCATTCATTCATTCATCTTCTAACCGCTTCATCCTCTTGAGGGTGTTTGATAAATCCAACCTGATTCTATACTTCTGCACTCTGTTGTCAACGTGACTATGTTCGTGCAAATGTCCCCTCTCTTTAACGTTACAATCAAATAAAATCCCAGTGCAAAATTCCAATGCAGCCACACACTGTCATCTTCTAGAAGGTGACAGCTAATACGCTTTTTTGGAAGACAGGAGCTCAGTGCCAGGTGAATATCAAAGGATTAGGCACGTTTTTGGCCATCTATTCCCTGTATGTTTTACTATCTTTGAAGGGAGCTCGGAGCGCCTCTCTGCACAAGGTAGGAAATACTTTTCCACTTGCACTATGACTGTTTACAATATATTTTCTATCCATCGATCTGGATTTACA
>NC_065517.1:8198381-8206480 GCF_006386435.1 Epinephelus moara | reverse complement strand
GACGATGATTATGGTTTGCTTTTGCTTTAAAATTTGTTTCAGATTAAGATATAAGGAATGGATGTTTTGGTTTGGTTTCTATTTTTGTTTCTTTTACTTATTATTCTCATGCGCAAACATAAGGTGTTGATAAGTATCAGAGTAATTTTTTGTAAAGGGGGCAGAAAATATAAGATTTTCTTCATTCTGCCTCCCTTTCGTCATGGCTGTGTAAACTCTATGGATATGAAGATGTTAAAAAAAAAGGTTTTGTTATTGGAACACATTCATGAACGAAATAACTTCAAACTTCAAACTTCAAACTGTTGTTGACATTACTAACACATGGAGCATCATCAGTTGTGATCTGACAAATTAAATTGATCAATCTGGGCCACTTGGTCTCTTCTGCCCTGAAGCTTGTCTTCAATTACTCCATCAGCCTCACTTCTTTTTTGTTTACCTGCATTTCCAAGTTCATTTGTTAGGTCAGTTCAGCTGCAGTTAATGCACAACACAGCTATTATCTGCCTGTTAATGGCCCAGCATATGAAATAAAGATAGACTCATGAGATGTAATAAACTTTTGACCCCCGCACACGCATATCTCTATGAAGCCGGCTGGCCAGCCCACTGCAAACAGCATGGGACTGTTTTTATCTCATTGGTGTTGCTGGACTCATCACGGGCCCACAGGTCGACCTGCCCACCGGGAAAACTCCCACTACTCCAGATGGCCAGATTGCCACCGGGCCTGACTAATTACAGTATCTACTGTGTGTAGATAGTTTAAAAAAGACATTGATCTGGCATAGTAATTTTCTGGACCGGCATGAGATGTTAATCGTGGCAACACAGGAAGGATTATGCTTCTAAAATGAGCAATGGGGAGTTTTTAATCAAATGCCAGGCCAGATAATAATTTAAAGGGTCACTTTACCCACCTTACAAAAATCACATATTTTCATACTTTAGTGCTATCTAGGCACAGAGATACTTTTGGTTTATGTGCCCAGATTCTGAGCTATCTGCCTCTGAGATTTATGCCTCCACCTCAAAACACTGGTGGTGATTTTGTTTTTGGCGCCCACAGCACTGAAAAATGACACTTAAAAGTGTCCTCAATACTCTGGATATTTCCATAAAACACACTTTCAGTAGTTTTCATAGGGACTGTTTCCAAAGTTGGGATCAATTATTGTTTTTAAGTCACAAGTGAGTCTCAAGTCTTCACTATTTAGTCTTGAGTCCTGCCCCAAATCAAGGCCATCAAGTCCTGCGTCAAGTCGCAAGTCAAGCCTGACAAGTCCAGAGTGGAGTCCAAGTCAAGCCCAAGAATTCTCATGTCTCATGTCTAAGTGCATGCCAATTCAAGTCAAGTCCTGCGTCAAGTAGCACATCAAGTCTTGTGTCAAGTCCCAAGTCAAGTCTGAGAAGTCCAGAGTCAATTCCAAGAATTCTAGTACACAGACATACACGGATGCAGAGCTCATTGAAATTGAAGAGCAGACGAGGAGAGAGAGAGGGAGCAGCAACAGGCAGAGGAACATGTCCGAATCCGGCTGAAGGTAAACACAGATGTTCATTTCTCCTTTCCGTTATGTTGTCGGATAATTATACTAACAATCCGAGCCGATCTGTGTGAAAAAAATGCACTTTTAGTGGACGTATTTTGACGTTGTTTGACGCTGTCTGAGTGCCCTATTATTTAATATAGCGCACGCTCATGGGCTGCAGGCAGGTCAGCCCTAGCTTCATACAGAGAAATGTCAAATACTGAACATCCTATCACTCATTTAGACAAAAGTAGATCGGAAAATAGGGCCCAGGTTGAGAAAAACATTAGTTCCCCTTTAAAGCCCAAAAGCCCACAGTACAGTAAAAGTATAGTCTAAATTGGTAAAATAATAACTCAACTAGTAAATAGTAAAAACGTTAGACTGATTTTCAGTGTTCACAATGTTTTTCATTACACTTTTAGTAAGATTCACAAAAAAGAATCCCATTTCCCTTCAAAAACAAGTGTGTGATTCGGTTTGCTTCACCAGCGCTGTGGGCTGGTTATCAGGACTGCTCCAGCAACAGCCCTGTTTTCGCTCAAATAAGCACTAATTAAGATGGCCATCAAAGCGAAAAAGCATGGAGCACTCGCTATCTCTGGAGGTATTGAATGTGATCAGCATTGTGTTGCAGAGAAGGGTGTTTTGTCACCACGTTGTGCGTTGTTAGCCATGTGGTGCTAACAAGCTGTGGAGCTTCAGAGAGCACAATGAAAGGCTGTGGTTTTTTGTGAGGGGATGAGACGGAGGTCATTGCCAAGAATGGCCTCTGTAGTACTGCTCAGAGCGTGAGGCGTCCTGGCAGCATCTCCGACAGCACCGGGGGGCCGCTGATTAAAGACAACAAGAAAGGCTGGATACAGGAGGGGATGAGAGAAGCAGTCAAACTGTCAGCGTGGTCGTAAAATAGCTACTGCAGAGGCAAAGGACACCATTCACTCACTGACAGCTCTCTGCGTCTCTCTCCCCTCGAGGTGAGCTGAAGGAGGGCGGTGGCCTCCGTGCTCTGCTTTGGTGTCTGCTGACATGCTGAATATTCTCAGTCTGAATGTATTTCAGCTCATGGCCAACAAGCTCTTCACTTGCCACTTCACACTACTGAAACAAAGGCAGTGCCTCCTTTCTCATTCTGAGCATTATTTGTGTCTGTCTGCAGTCACAGAGGTCAGTGATGGAGTGATAACGCTGCTCTGCATGCTGCTTCATGTAAAGTCTCTGATATATGAGGGTGGAACACAGAAACTCAACGATAAAATCAAAGCTGATTAAATAATAATTGAACTGATAAATCTGCACAAAAATTAACTTTTTATATCATCATTATGACAGTGATTATTATTCAGCACAAATCTGATTATCAAAAATGGACACACGTTTTTTTTTTTCAGATAGTCTCCATTTCTTTTTCCATTGATAAGTTGCCTAAACCTGAAATAAAAATGTACATGACATTAGCATAGAGATTACTTCAGACCTGTGGGACTGGCCCAGTTTCCAAAACAAAATGTTGGCATTGTACGTTTCTGCAAACAACACACATGTTACCTTTGTACTTTTTTATAAATCATATCAGCTTTTCTGAAGTGGATGGTATGAAACCAAGGCAAGACGCATGCCAAGCTACAGACCACTGCAGACTGCTGGTCAAACCAACAAACCATACTAGGTATTTTTTTGCTGGTGGTGGCTGCATTTCCAGCGGCTTTTGTGTCGCCAGACATGAGTGTATTTTCCTTTTTTTTTTTTTTGTATTATTACCCATCTATACCTTTCCAGTGGCTTGTTAAATGTGGGTGTTTCTTAGCAACCCATCACCACCTGTCCAGTGACTTTTGTGCCACAGAATGTGTTTTATTTGTGACCTGTCACTGATTTTCCAGCCTCTTTTGTTGGTTGAACATAGGTGTTTCTTTTAGCAATCAGTTGCCGCTTTCTCAGCAGCTTTGGTATGGTTGAACATGGGTGTTTCTTAGTGACCTGTCACCCCTTTTCTGGCGACATTTGTGCTGATGAACATGGATCTTTTTTCTGACCTGTCGCCACTGTTCCAGCAGCTTTTGTGCAACAGAATGTGGGTTTATTTAGCAGCCCATCACTACTTTTCCAGTGTCTTTTGTAATGTTGAGCATGGGTGTTTTATAGTGACCTATCACTGCATTTCTTGCAGCTTTTGTGCCTCTAAATATAGGTGCTTTTTGTGACCCTTCACTGCTTTTCCAGTAACCTTTGTACAGTTGAGCATGGGTGTTTTTCAGTGACCTGTCGCTGCTTTTCCAGCTGCTTTTGTGCTTAGAAACATGGGTGTGTCTTGTGACCCGTTGCTACTCTTCCAGCGGCTTTTATGCTCAAGAATGTGTTTATTTAGTAACTAGGAGTGAGTCCGTGTACACGTGTTTGAGATCATGAATGGTTCTTTTCCGGACCAACTCTGCTTGAAGAATGAGGATGCAGAACCATGCAGAAGCACATTTATTTCTCCTCTACAGCAGGGAAACGTAATATAACATAATGCAGGGCCTTCTCACAGCGACTATGCTGTAACTAAACACTGTAAACAGACTGCAACCACCTGTAGTATGAACAGTACTTTTTTCACAGTGCATTCCCATCCGTACACTCTATACGGCACTTTACTTTCTGTCTTAAAGCGAAGGGCTGGCTGGTAACAACTGTGAATATGACAAGAAATGGTGTGAGACTGGGTTTGGCAACAGGGCAGAAGCCTACGAGCTCCTTTCTATTAAAACGGCGCAATGGTTAAATGGCCCCTTCGGTTGGTATTCGGATAACTGGGGCTTTATTGGTATAATGCAATAGCACCACCCAGCGGTGAAACCCGTGTACACGTTTACACGAAAAAAATTACCCACTCTAAACGTTTAGAGATTTTTATACACGTACTCACCCCTATTAGCAACCCATCACTGCTTTTCCAGCTTCTTTTGTTGGTTTAACATGGGTGTTTCTTAGCAACCCATCATCATTTTCTAGGGGCTTTTGTGCCACAAAATGTGGGTGTTTTCAGTAACCTGTCACCGCTTTTGTAGGGTTGAACATTGCTGTTTTTTAGTGATATGTTGCCGCTTTTCCAATGGCTTTTGTGCTGATGAACATGGGCATTTCATTTCATTTAATTTAATGTACTTTATTAATCCCCAAGGGGGAAATTCAGTCTTTTAAGTCTGTTGTCATATACATATACACACAGGCCCGAAATACACACACACGCACAAACAGGGCCTATACATGTATTAAATGGAGAGATGTCAGAGTGAGGGAGCTGCCTTGCTCAAGTACACCTCAGCAGTGCCAAGGAGGTGAACTGGCACCTCTCCAGCTACCAGTCCACGTTCCATGTTTGGTCCAGGTGGGGACTTGGCGACCCTCCGGTTGCCAAGCCAAGTCCCTATGGACTGAACTACTGTCGCCCCGTCGCCACTTTTCCAGCAGCTTTTGTGCCAGAAAATGTGGGTTTATATAGCAACCTGGCACTGCTCTTCCAGCGTCTTTTGCTGGTTAACTCTGGGTGTTCTTTAGCAATCAGTTGCCGTTTCCCAGCTGCGTTTATGGGTGTATCTTAGCGATTCATCACTATTTTTCCAGCGGATTTGCGCCACAGAATGTGGGATTTTTTAGTGACACGTCAGTTTTTTCCACCAGCCTCTGTGCCTCTGAATGTAGGTCTTTTCCCTGTCACTACTTTTCCAGTGCATGGTTGAACATGGGTGTTTTTGAGTGACCCGTCACCAGTTTTCCAGCACCTGTTGTGCTAACAATCATGGGTGCTTTGTCGCTTTTCCAGTGGCTTTTCTGCTACCAAACCCATGAGACCTAAGAACAGGATCTCAGTTCCATAATAATCAATCTCGGAACCCAACGGCTATTGGTTTGATAATGATAAATACAGCTAAATTACCCAAATCTCGTAACATGACCTACAGATTCTGCATACATGTGCAAATATCTGTTTATAAGTTAGATTACACAATAACAGGATACATAATATTTGTAACAAAATAATTTTATACTGGGAATAGCATGTGTGACAAAATAATCCCAGAACAAGGTCCTCTCACTGGTAAGTGGGTGTAATAAGGCTGCAAGAAAGCCAGCCAGTGGACCTTGGGTTGAGATTAGTTTGTCACAAATGAGTGAGAGTGAGATCCCGCAGTGATCACAGTAATTCCGAGGTCAAGAATAGTCTTTCGTGCTTATTTGTTCCCTTTTAGATGGAGGTGCTCAGTTGTCATGGAGATCATTTACTGGGTTTAACTATTTTTTTTTTCTTCTTCAAGCTTTTTCAGTAGCATTATGTAAAATGAAGTTGTCATTATAAATAAAGCCAAGCGATGTTTCCCTGCTGCACTGCTGTTTCTGAACTCTACTAAAAAAGAACATCCTGATCACTGCCACAAGGCCTATCAATAGAAAACTGTTCTCTAAATCAGTATAAAGAAAGAAAAATCACATACTAAACTTCACCTACTAGAGCCCATCTTCCAAATACAATACCCTGTTGTACGTATATGGTGGAGGGACTCTTTCTATAAAGACCTTATCACAGGACCTTCTCTGAAAGCATGAAGGAGATTTTAGGGTGCATATCCGACCTAATGTTTGCTTAAACCTACAGTTACCAGTTGTTTTAGGACATGACTGAGCCTTAAATTACACTATATCTGTGAGCTGTTTTCAAAGATTTACATCTTCTAATTTTAAATCCATGAATAGAGGTGACAGTATACCAGGATATCAAGCTGAATCGCAACAACTGACACCAAAAGGAACTGAAATTTTGCAGAGAAACTTTTTGTGATAACCAGGCAGGACCAGATAAGCTGCACTGATCTGCCACTTTGTCAAACAAAATCAGTTTTGAGTGTGTAAATGTTCTTAAATTTTCATATATAAGAAATTTTAGACAATATTGGACTTTCAGTGGCTTTTAAATGTACATAATCATATCTTCTTCTTCTGTGGCACAGAAGACTTTTATAGCCTAACACCGTTCTTGCTTCTATGTGTTGTTCTATGCTTTGATTTTTCTGCGTTTCTGTGAATTTGTGCAATGCTGCGATTTCTATGAGATACTCTGCTTTTTATTTGATGCTGTGATTTATATACGATCCCATGATTTTGTTTGATGCTATGATTTTTATACAATGCTGTGATTTTTATTAGATTTTGTGATTTTTTTATACATTGCAGTGATTTTCATACAATGGTGAGATATTTTCTGATCTGGGCCTGTTGAGATAACTATTGACACCAGAAAGCCAGAGCAGCAAGTGATTTTTTTTTTTTAAAAAACTTCTTCTTTCAGAATAAATATTTACCCTGAGTCTGGCATGACTAATTGCAATTCCAGGCAATGCTGATTTACCAGCTGTGCAAAACAGGCAACTGACCTCTAGCCTTAGCCAAAGTTACCCAAAAGGCACAAGTTCACTGCATGTCATTTCGTTTTTCGTAATTTGATAGACTGTTGAATTTGTTGAGGAATTTTCCCAACAAAAGCATAATATTATCTATGGCAGGTTCTGCATTCTAAGTTGTAGAATGGTGGTAGTTACCCATCCCCCTGTAGCTGGCGCGGAGCCACATAGCTAGCAGTCCTCTGGCAGCCCCCGTGCAGCTGGGAGGCTAAGCTGTAGTGCTAAGCTGAAGCCAACAGTTCACCACCAATTCATTCATGTTTCTAACCGTTTTTCCTCATCTTTCCTATTATTATACACATAAACATGTTATTATCACAAACATATACTATAATATATTAGTATGTACTTATAACATATATACTACCAAAATTCTTTATTATTACTAAAATTATTATTATGTTATTGTAGCTATTGCCATTACCGTCTGCCCTGCATCTCTCTCTGTCCCTCCTTCTCTTTATGTATCATTTTTGTCATTTGGATCACTGTAAATGTTTTCCTTATCCGCTGTGAGGGTCCAAAGGACAGAGGGATGTTGTATGCTGTAAAGCCCTCTGAGGCAAATTGTAATTTGCAATATTGGGCTATATAAATAAAATTGAATTGAACTGAATTAAGTTCAATTTGTGTTGTCTATGTAACCCACATGGTAACGACTCACAGAACAAAATAGACAAACAAACCTAAGTATAAGAGTACTGCAATATTGTTATTTAATTCGAAATAACATAAGAGTTGTCTAAATAACAGAGCATTAAATATCCACTGAACACATCACAAGAGATTGACGGGATACCCTGGGCCAATCAGCAATTATCTGACCCCATCTGTCCCACCCCCCTGCTCCCGTCTTGGGAGAGTGAGCAAGTGTGTGTATTCAGTGTTGCCAACTTAGCGACTTTGTCGCTATATTTAGCGACTTTTCAGACCCCTCTAGCGACTCTTTTTCAAAAAAGCGACTAGCGACAAATCTAGCGACTTTTTCTGATGTTACTGAAGACTTCTGGAGACTCTGTTGTGAGAGCACGTATCATTCTTATTCTTCTCAATGGGCAGCGGATGCTACCGTGGGCCCTTCCCTCGCCCCAAATCACTCACAGACGGCCCAGTCCTCCCTCCCAGC
>NC_065517.1:8167478-8198223 GCF_006386435.1 Epinephelus moara | reverse complement strand
ATATAAATTTTTTTTGTCTAATATAAATCACTATATAAACTGTCTTTGTCTAATATAAATTACTGAAAGAAGGTTCATTTGTAGTTCTAAACATATTCAGGGTGTTTTTTTACTCAGTTTTTGTCTCTCCCACAACGTTATTCCTCTCTCCTACAGCAGCCATTACAATTACATATGGACAATTATGCAAATTAGGCGATGACGTCATTTAGCGACTTCTAGCGACTTTTAGGACAGCCAATAGCTATTTTTCTTACTGAGGAGTTGGCAACAGTGTGTGTATTCTTCCTCTTTATTCCGGAGTGTGCGACGAGACAGGGACGACATTGTGCGGAGCGCTGCTAAAAGGGTTAGTGAGAAGACTGAAAAAGTTGATAAAACTTCAGAAAATACCAGTTAACCGTTATAATATTAGTTGTATGCTGAGACGTATGAAGAGCTTGTGGAGTACATGTAGAGAGAAAAGTGAATTAGCACAGTCACTAGCTCCAGCTCTAGTAGCCCCATGCTAATAGCCGTTAGCTCCAACAGCGGTGGACCCTTTGGTGTCCGTGACCTTCCTGCACACACTTCGCCTGTATCACTCAGACTCTGTGAGCTAACTGAGCGCCGCCATTTCATGTGAAGGCGCCCAGCCCGATAAGAGAGATCGGTAAGAATTATTTATTTTTTATGAGAAATTTTATTTAACTTGAACCTCACTGAGTCATTTTTATGCACTTATTGTTTATTGTAAGCTGGGAGAAGATACTTTGTAGAGGAAAAAGTGTTTTGGTTTACATTTAGGTTATAAAATGGATGAAAGTAATTATTATTCTGCACATGTGTCAGTGTATATTTTGGTTACTGAAGTAGTAAGGTGTAAAGCCTACATATTGTGTTATTCTGTATTTAAAGGTTGATACTGATGGAATGTGTGATTTGAAAAAAAAGGAGAAAAGTACTAAAGTACTAGTTAAAGAAAAACTAATGATATTTTTTTGACACTGTCTGTTGACAGGTCAGGTTTTTTTGTTTCTTTGTTTTATTTTGTTTATACCTTTGGATCTTTGATGCTGATGGCGAGCCTTCCCAACAGGACCTAGATACTGCCATGGTCACTGAATGCATCCTGTTTCTACTGCACTCGGTGGTGTGGTAGGCCAACTGCTACACTCACACTCATACTCATCAATCCCCCTTTCCCCCCCAACACACACACACACACACACACACACACACACACACACACACATATTTCCCCTTGAACTGTGGACTTGAACTCACATTTTACTTTTATTTACTATTACTGTTGAGTAATAGAATAAAAAGTGGTACAGCACAGTGGTAGTTGTAAGCAGCGGTGGACTTACCATTAGGCAAAACTAGGTTGTTGCCTGGGGCCCCACGTTTCTGAGGGCCCCATAAAACTCCTCATACATTTATTGTAAATAGAGTTTTTTCTTATTTGCACACATTATTTATGTTTTTGATTAAAATCCTTTAGCTAAAAAATGCCAGCAGAATGCTTATTGTATTATGTGTGTCTCGGGGCCCCCCCTTCAATCCCCACTACATTGGATTAGTCCATCCTACTGTGCATGTGCCGAAAGGATTCAGGAAGACAGCAGCAAAACAAACGGCTTGGCGCAGAGAAGAGAGAGGAGAAAAGAAGACAACAACAATGACGAAGTTGAGAGAAATGAAAAGAAGTTACCCCAGCAGAGCTGAGAAAAGGAGAAAGAAGCAGGAGAGTAGAAAATTTGATACAAAATTGACAAAAGTCACTAGTTTTTTCACCGTCACCACCAGCAACAATCAACCGGTGACATCCGTCGACATCCGTTCAGGAGGGTCCGTCGTGTGGAGATCGAGATGAACAACCAGTGAGTAACGTTAGCAAAACTGTCCAAGGGGTACATTTTTTTCTATATTGATAAGTATTCATTTACGTTATGCATTCAAAACATTGCAAAGTATGTAAGTAAATTATTAACAGCTACTCACTCTGCATTAAAATCATCCCTGTCAGTGTTATAGCTTTGTATTAATGTTGCTTTAATGTGTGTTATAATTTACTGCTGTAGATGTTTAAGGTTGAGGAAAAAGGAAAAAAAGGAGAGAAAAGGAGAGGAAGACAATGAGAAAAAGGGACAGAAGAGGAAAAAGGGACAGAAGAGGAAAAAGGGACAGGGAGAGAGAAAGAAAATAGGGAGAGGAAGACAACGAGAAAAAGGGAGAGAAAGACAATGAGAAAAAGGGACAGAAAGAGAGAGGGACAAAAGGTAAAAAATAATACATGTGTATTCTGTTAAAATGTATGTATCTGTATAATTGACCTGTTGTTGTTTTGTGTGTTATCTTCTCATTTCAGCACCACATAGAGCATGTACTGGCTGAACCTGCTTGCTGCTGCTGCCCATATTTGAGCTACCCATATTTGAGCTGTAAATCATCTCTGTCACTAATACAGTCATGAAAGTCATGAAAGTACAACTTATCTAGTGAAATCAATTCTCTGTATTTGTCCCATCCTAAACATTCTATCAGAGAGCCTGCTGGTAAAAATAATATGTTAATTAACCTGTTGTTGTTTTGTGTGTTATCTTCTCATTTCAGCACCACAACAATAAAAGGATCAATTAAAGGATGTGGAGGGCCCCAAAATAGCTAAATCCGCCCCTGAATCCGCCCCTAAGTAGAGCAGTGAATGTGTACTGTGAACTGTGTTTGAATTGAATCTGATCAGAAAGGAACTGTGAATTGAAGGTTTATTACTGTGTATTTGGTTTAAAGGGTGAACCAATTTCAGTTTGAATTTGAACTTCAAATTTGCTAATGTGATTTCAACTGTGGTTTAACACAACTTGTGTTACTACTGTCACTGCAAGTGGTATTGATAGTTTATTTTGTAGTTTATTTTTTTTCTTTACTTTGCAATTAAAAGCCGGCATATTCTAAATCAAACCTTTTGTCTTTGAGTCTCATTTAAGCATTTCCCTCTGCTCCAGCAGCCGAACCTACTGGTCCATTACACACTGTAATAAGTAATCAACTTTCAGTCTCTTATAGGAGTGTCACATATTACATCTGTTTTATTTATTAGTTATCTAATTAACACAAACTCTGACAAATTATTATTTCATGATGTAAGTACTGTATATGCTGGCCTTAATGGGGACTCAGAGGTGACAAAAACAATGCACAGACTGCAATACATAGGGGGTCAGCAGGGGCCCAAAATCATTTTCCCCCCAGGGCCTCATAATATGTTATTCCGGCCCTGATTCCAGGGGCTAAACTTCTTTATGTTCTTCTGCACTCTGGAGTCACATTTCCAGGCACACACCCACATAGTGTCATTCTGTTAGCCAGGGTGTTATATTATATTCATATATTTCTAAAATTAAAACCACACAACAAACCTGTGAAAAGATGAACTAAACATTTTTCTTTTAAACATGGCTGAACAGACTCCATTTGAAGCCCTCTAATGGTCCAAACATGTGATATCCCTCTGCAGTAATGAGAGGCTGTCATATTGTTAGAGCGTACACTGATCTTGAAAGCATTCCGCAACATTCATCATTCTTCTCACACCCTCTTCCATACTGCTCCCTCCAGCTAACATGCACTGTAACATCAACACAGTATGCCTCTGCCGTTACACAAGCCAATATTTAAGGCACATATCTTCATTTATAATTCTGTAAGTTGAGGCAGAAGTTTTCAAAGTGCCCCTGATGCCGGATCCATTTCCTTCTAACAGCTTAATGTCATTCAATCTTAGGGGATTTATTGGCACTCCTCGCCTTTTGTTCTAAGACACGTCCCTTCAATACATGTAGAGGGACTCCAGAAAGAGAATAGCTCCTTTTGAGCCTCAGCCAGTGTTAGATGAGATGATTGATGGATGCAGGTCTGTGCTGGGAATACGAATGGCAGGTTTTGATTCCCGCTCCCTTTGGGAAATAGAGGGACTTTAGCTTTCATGACAGAGGACTTACAGATGGAGCTCCAGGAGAGAGACACGGGGGGAGAGGGATGGAGGACGGAGGATTTCCCTCGGTGAACCAGCAGGGATGGACACGCAGGAAGAACAAACCAGTTGTTTGCATGCATATCCCTACAAATATTATTTTTTAGATGACTGTCAAACACCTTCCACTGCTGTAGATGTGTTTTTATCCTCCTCCAGGCAGCCATTGTTTTCCATTCTTTTCAGCATAGAGTGAAAATATGAAAAACCCAGAGCCCTGAAATGTGTTTATAGATTATAACAAATTTATTGGTTTATTTTTGTCAGTTTTATTATTGCATGGACACCTTTAATAAGCCTATTTCTGAATTTTAATGTGCCAAGATATGAGATGTGGCTGCTGAACAGGACACACAATAAGAAAATCTGGATGTGATGAAAAGCACAATGTGAATCTGACAGCTGCTTGCACTGAAATTGTGTTAGCTACTGTTATACTTCATTATTAAAATAGTTAATTATGGAAATAATTGAGTCCAAAAATAAAGAAAAAAGACAAAGCAACCATCTCCAGTTTTATTAATTTCCCTTTTTTTTTAAAGTAAATTATTAATCTACCTAAGGTCTACCCAGTTACTACTCACATTCTTTACAGGTAGTCTGTGTTACGAACTGGAGGTGCAGAGTTAGAAAGTTGCAATTGAGTTGCATTATGGGAAGTGTAGGCTCCAAACAAAAGGAAAAGAATTGACGTGCTTGACTCACCATCTGAAAAATCACTGGGTGCCGACCCAAAAATCACAAACTGAATAAATCCAAATGTCAGCACTAAAAATCACAAACTGAATAAATCCAAATGTCAGCACTCGCAAATATCATATATATCAGTCTTTTAATAACGCACAGCAGTATCAAAAACGGACGCGTTTCAGCACTTGGCTTTCCTCAAGCCAAATGCTGAAACGCGTCCATATTCATCAAATACCGACGCTTTGGGTTGATTGTCAGACCAAAGTACCAGTAGGCCTGTCGCGATATGCATAAGTCGGTTAATTGCATGGTAAATTAAAAGGGAGACGGTAACTTTTCCGGCGGCGATTAATTGCCATATTCATGCGTGTTTGTTTTCCTTGTCTCTCTCCACCAAAGAGACTGGACGACAAGAGCGTTCACTTCTGTGCATCGTCTGGCAGCCAGGTGAGTTGGTTTATAAGTGTAATGAATGGAGGGAAAGCTCTCGTCATCAAGTGTCTTTGTCTCTGTGGGGGAGGCGGGGCTATGGGCTACACACATAGACAGTGCGATCTTCGTGAAGGGGAGACGAGGCGGAGAAAGAAAAAAAAAACAGTTGAGTGTAAGAGAAAGACAGGTAACTTGTTCCTAAACCAAATGACACGGCTCCTGTGTGGGAGTGTTTCAGATTTAAACCAAATGACAGAGGGGAGCCCAGTAATTTGGATGAGCTGGTGTGCCGGGTTTGTTCTAAAACCATCTCAACAAAAAGAGCAAATACGGCCAACTTAAAGGAGCTATATGTAAGAAATCTAAAGCAAATAGTCATAAAATCCTCCTAATATGTCACAGAGACTAAGGAATAATGTTCATATAGGACGCGACGACGTGGCCCTGCCACGGCAGCTGCCCGTGGGCAAACAAATCAGTCTCCAGCGTGCCACTGTCCAGCAAAGTCGAATCTGTAGGGGAGGGGGGGCGGACACGACTCGGGGCAGTATTTTGAATTTGAGTGCAGTAACCGTTTTGGCCACATTCTTACATACAGTGCCTTTAACTGCACACCTGAGAGTGAGAGACTGACAGTCTATGTTTTTGTATTTATTTATTTATTTTGATATTTTTACGTGTTATTTTGGATATGTAAATTTTCTTTTTTGCATTCCTAAATATTCTTGTTAAATAAATGTTTATTTCTCTTTAAAAGGATGTACTTGCATCACTATGCCTTTATTATCGTTATATAAGTTTAAAAAATGGTCTAAAAAAGCAAAATTACAACAATAATAAAAATGGTCTTAAAAGCACAATATTACGCAATATTATCGCTTATTGCAATAATTTCTGATGCATTTAATTGCCCAGCAAAATTTGTAATTCGTGACAGGCCTAAGTACCAGCCCAAAGCGTCAGTATTTAACAATCTGAGATGAGACTCAACAATCATCTATCTTTCTCCAGAGTTACCAAGCCTTTCTCTTCCCAACAAGATACATACGCCGCTTGGTCAGTTCAGTTCACGTCTATGTATCATGTACTAGGTATCCTCCTGCATTTGTTGTTGTGGCACCAGGATGTTGTCTCCATTTATGCTTGTTACATGCATCCTATTTTTTCAAAATTAACTTACAATGTCGGTCAGTGGTGGCCTGAGCACATTTGGTACCCTTGGCAAGCCCAATATCTAATGTAAACATATATGCAGGGAGCGATGAGGCCGGAGTCTAGGCTCCAAATTCTAACTATGTTCTGCTGTTGAAGTAAAGATTTAAAACGTGAGCTGTCTGACTGAATTGTAAATTTGGCAAATGACTTAATTTATCATAAACTTTTTAATTTAGGATAAATGGAGTCACAGACCTTTGTCACTTTTGGCCTTTTCAGTTTCACAGAAGACACTTTAACATGTCACAGTAAGACAAGCACCCGTCAAATGAAAAAATTAGATGATGGCTAAATTCCATTTAGCTGCTTCACTTTCAGGGTCCTGGTATTGTTCATGCTGATCACTGTCACACTGTCATGACTCACTGGGACTCTTGAATAGAACAGAGCGATCATTAATGTCATTAGGAACACCACAGACTCTCATTCCCCCCCACAGACACCACTGGTTATATTGACGGCTTCACATCTATTCATCTGTATGCGCTACATAAACGCACATCTTTTGGACTATATCTTTGTACACTGTACATTGCTTTTTTTAATACTTTTATTTATACTTTGTACTGTGAACCTCTGCTCATTCCTTGGAGAAACTACCACTTCTAAAAACTGCACTGCTCTTTCATTTTTATTTAGATATATTGTACATATTTTTATAGTGCTTAATATTTTATCAGAATTTTCTTCTGTTCTATATTTATTTCTTTATTTGCAATACTTGTTTTCATTTCATTTTCTCTATGTTCATGTTATGTGCCAATGCACAAAAGCAAATTATTTGTATGTGAATACTAATTTGGCAATAAACCTGATTCTGAGCTTTTAATCAAATAATGTGAAAAAGGCTCACTATTATCTGTGTTAATATAATTGCAATAGCTTATTGTTAGTATTATTATTGCTTTGTCTACAGCATTAATATTACCTAAATGGGACTAACCTCGACGAATGGTTAAACAGAAATAGGGTCATCTCTGAACTCCCAGGTGAATAAATTAAGAACTCACTGTGTACTCAGATAACTAAAAGCCAGCATGAAAAAGCCTGATGCCTGTAGCTTTGTATGTACGGTACATTACAATGTAGAATACATATGTGCATATGTTCAATACATTTCCACAGCAATAATTACATCATCACAACACCAATGACGCGTTAAACTTAACACTGTGTTTCTCTTTTTAACAGAAATACTAATTTCTGTCAATAGTCATTTCAGTTGCATCAACTCTGTTAATTCAAGTCAATTTATTCATAGAGCACATCTAAAAACAGCAAATGTCAGCCAAGGTGCTTTGCAGAGAAATAGAAAATACAATAAAATTGAATAATTAAATTGAAAACAAATATATTTTTTCCCTAATAAGTTACTGTCAATATATACTTCGTGTAGATTTCCCACTCTTTGCAGAAAAAGTAGGGGACTATGCTCATTCAGCTGCTGGGTGACTTTCAATATCAAACAATTGTGTAGGTTGAGTGTTGAATTTCAAGGGTGGTAGCCAGTTAAATATAACTGTGGTTGAGAGAATCCCTTCATTTTCTTAAAAGGCTTTTATTGTGAAACATTGGCAGGAACCTGTTGTGGAGGATTCAGTGACTTGCATAGTTTGCATGCAACATGTACATATACTTTAAATGTAGCTCATCACATCTGGTGGCGCTTTTTGTGCTACTACAACATTTCGGCTGGCACATAACCAGCCATAGTTACTGAAAAAAGTAGTAAATAGGAAAAGAATAATCTGATGACATCACACACGTCATTAAAGATGTACAGGGATGATTAATCGTGGACCATCGTGTAGTCTGCCATGTCTGGCGGCCAAGTCACAGTATAATTTTAATTTAATTTTAAGCTGAAACAAAAAGAGTATATTGCAAACCAAACTAGCCTACCACAATAGCACATCATCACTACTTCAGCATCTCAACAGAAAGCATCCGGGCTGAGCATCAAGTCCATGGAGTGCACCTACATAAAGTAATATTAATGTTAGCATTTACTGTAAATCAATGTGATCGCTAATTGAGATCAGGCTTGTAAAAAAAAAATAAAAAAATGCATTCATTATGGCTAATTATGCCAATTTCCTACCAGCTCTCCATTGTTGCCACATTGGCACTAACATCTAATGAATAACACTCTGCCTTCCTCTAGGTTGCTAGTGCCTGGAGCGCCCACCTATCCACCAGCAAAAGTCCAACTGATGAGGCAAAACCTGAGGACCCCCATTGGCAGATGAGCGGGGAGCTTTGGGCAGCACAAAATGAAGCAAAACACCTTTCATCTGCGCAAACTGCCCATCCTGCTGTGACACAGAGCTGTGGCAAAGATTCCCTTTTCTGTTGTACTGGTGGAAATAGTGTTAAAAATGTACATGATACTAATATCATTATTACAGTACATAAATGAGTCTAGTTCTCTTTGCACCTTAGGTTATTAAAGGTCAGTTACAATAACTTCTTTCCAAAAACAACAGAGTATTGCCTAAACGCCTTTAAGGTCTTTTGTCCTTGTCGGCTATGGATCCACTTGCCAGCAGCATTGTGTGCTCTTGAAGCAATATTGAGGAGCGAAGAGACATTGTCACGCCGGTTCAATGCCTTGATAATTGACTCACAGACACACAAGGTGACAGCAGTGTGTGCAAACGTGTGCGCTTCTCCCGCCGCAAAGCCATCGCCAGTGTCACACCGTGAGACAGAGCCCCATTTTATTTTCATCACAGCCTCCTCCAGCTTTTGTAATCATCCCTCCTTTCACCTGCTGCGTGCACGATCCAACATGGGAAGCAGAAGAGGAAAAATATGATAGGCTGCTTCCCAATCTGCCCAGCATGGCCAGTGGAGAGACTTGTGGGGCCAGTCAATACTGTGTAAAGGCTCCATTTAGCACTGACGTGCCTGCGAGACGGGGCCTCCGGAGTGAGCGGAGGGGGAGAAGGGGAGAGAGGGTTCTTGAGATGCTTGCCTCTGACAGAGATGGATGGTCTGAGGCTCCACAGCCAGCAAGGACAAAGGGACACCCAGCCTAGTTGGCCTCCTCCGTCCGCCCGCCCAGAACCAGCACTTTCACTCACGGGATCCTGAGCGGAGGTGAAAATGAAATTACTGCGGGGGGGGGGGCTACTGGTAGAGAAGCGGGAGAAGGAGGAGGTGGAGGAGGGGCGTGAAAGAGCTCAAGCATTTTGCTGATGAAGTCGTGTCTGGTTTTCTGACACCGTGCGTTTTGTCACCACATCGGAGCAGCTGAATAATTCATCACGGGAGATCCAGCGGAGCAAGTCTTGAGCTGTCCGTTACACACACGTTTCTCCCAGTGGCTGATGGGAGAGGAACTGCTGAGCGACACTTCCTACTTCCTTTGATCTTTAACCTAGCAGTACGGAGGGGAGGCTACGCTATCAGGAGGGAGCGCCATCGACAGTTATACACTCATCCCATTTTCATGTAGCACTGCTAATTCTTTTTTTTTAAAGGTTCAGTGTGTAAGATTTAGTGGCATCAAGCAGTGAGGACTGAACATTGCAACCCGCTGAAACTTCTCTTGGTTAGAAATTCTTCAATGTTCTTTGTTTGGTAGGGTTTTATCAGGAGCCAAATTATCCGCAGAGGTCTCTTCCTGAGCTTGTTTGGTAGGTCACAGACAGGCTGCTAGCCCAGCACCTGCTAACGTGTGCTCACCTATTTCCCCTGATAACTCATTTTGAGCTAATCTTATTTCTGATCCAGACACTCAGGAGGTTTTTACCAAGAGCCACATTTTCCACAGAGCTCTGCTCTCCAAAAGAAATGTAGCTGGTGATTTAAACCAGTAAAAACACTGAATAAGGCAATTTCCTGTCCCAAATCAGTGTTTCTCTGGTGATGTTCGGCATGTCGGTGACAGGTTGTTAGCCCAGCAGCTGCTAATGTGTGTTTACCTTTTTTCTCTGATAACTTAAGATCCAGCTTTAGTGGGAGCCAAATTATCCGCAGAGGTCTCTTCCTCTCCAAATCAATCAGACCCCGTGATTTAAAATGGTAAAAACACTGAATAAAGCTTTTTCATATTACAAGTAAGTGTTTCTCCTACACTGTTTGGCACATCACAGATGGGCCGCTCACCAAGCTCCTGCTAAAGTGTGCTCACCTGTTTTCTCTGATAATTTAATGTCTGCTCAACTTATTTTTTAACCAAACATTCAGAAGGTTTTAACCATGAATCTCTTCTTCCTCTCCAAAACAAACAGACCAGGTGATTTTAAACCTGTAAAAACACTCAGCAAAAAAACAAAACAAAACAGCAATTTTTACAAGAGGCTGGGGCGTTGTTTTTTTTTCTCCAATTTTAAAGTGAGAGTCGGCCCAGCCAGACCTTTCTTTTCTTAAGAAAGGTCTGGTGAGCGAGACTAAACACCTGCTAATCTGTGGTCACCTTTTTTCTCTGATAATTTAAGATCCAGGAGGTAGTTGCTTAAAGCAAAGCAAAGCAAGTGTGCTCCTCAAGGCTTACATGAAATGCATCACCAATAACTGACTGGAAAGATACTGTAGCATAAAACCGCAGAGCAATCGTTTATTATAAAGGGGCTGGAAGAGTGCAGCTTCAGAAAGTTGAGTGATCCAACCCCAGATGGTCACTAACATAAATCAACTTCTGGTAGAATTTAAAGTGCAAAATCAGTTGCTCATCATTAAGCATGTCCACTGAATTCTCCTAGGCGTGGAATACTTTTCTCGGGATGCCTTAATTTTTCCTCGTTTATCTCCATAACATCTACCATGTTGCAGTTAAGATGGAGTCAGAGGTACTTCAGAAATCCTTCAGTAAGCATTTAAAGGAAACCTTAAGGAGAAGACTTGAGGATGTTTTGTGCAACCCATTTCTTTTTCAAGGAAACCTTAACTCAGACTAAGGAAAATCTTAAGGTGTTTTGTGCAACAGGCCCCAGACGTTCAGGAGGTTTTCACCAAGAGCTGAATTGTCAGAAAAACACAGAATAACGCAGTTTCCTGGAGGGGCCTCTAACTATTGTGGCTGATGCAAAAACACAAAAATTTGAATGGCCCTGCAAGAGCCAGTGTTTGGTTTTTCTGTTCTGAGCGACTGTAAAAAGATGGCAGACTCCATGGAAGGGGACCTGCCAGGCCCCCAGGAAGTTGACGGGTTTTGAAGCCAATTTTTTTTATTAGTGGCCAACCAGTGGAAATACAGCCTCTGGGGCAGTCATGTGATGCCCTGCAGCCCAAAAAGACTTGTTTTTCCCATTGACTTACATGGCAAAAGAGACGTCTGTAAATCAGTGGATACATTTTTTATGAGTGTCAACTCCAACTATCGGGATTTAATCCATTCGGTCCTATAACATTTGGAAAGTCTAGATGAGCTGCACAAGTGAGTTATTTTATCTCAGTTCAAGTAGAAGTTAACTCCTAGAAACTGGAAGTTAGCCAGCTAACTCCCAGAAGTCTGTAGTGCACCTGCTCTATGGGCCGCACGGTGCAGAAGCAGTGCTGGTCATCCAGGTAATTTCATACAAAGCAGTTGAACCATTTTGGCTTCATGTGCCACTGAGCAGCTTTCATAGGAATGAATGGGGCCCTGCCACAAATACAAATCTTTATACATCTGTGGGACCCTCTCCCTGGGTAGATATAAATGGCTCATTCTAAGGTAACAAAAACACAATGATTCTTATTTTCAGGTAATTATACACTAAAGAAAACACACTTATTAAATTATATTTCATTTCTGCCAATATTTCCCCCAAAATCCTACACACTGGACCTTTAAGTTTATCTTCATCCTGGGAAAGAAAACACAACTGAATTATCTCTGAATATCTCTGAAGTTCATATTATCCCATTTATCGTGTGATGAAACAATGAATTACCCATAATTCCTCACAGACTTTGTTCTATGAAGTGTCTCCTTTTAACAGACTCTACTTTTCTCAGACACAAAGTGGCATTGTGCTGAACTTTTCTTTTCCAGATCCACATTTGTAAGAATATGGAGGTTGGCCTTGTCCAATACTCACCATCACCTCCCACTAAAGTTGCGGCACATTTCAAAGTCCTTGTAAAAGGAAAGAAAGAAGAAAAAAAAAACAGCAACACACAAACAAGAATCTTTTGAAAGGACGCAAACAACAGTTTGGCACATTTTATCACAGCATCCTACCAGTGTTAGATGGAATAAATGTCATCCGACTTCTGCAAAGACTTCTCAAAGAAAGACTGCCAAGGCACTCCTCCTCTCCTCTTCCAGTGTGAGCAGTCTGTATTGTCTGCTTGTAACAATGGGAGTCCTTTTAAAAATGCGACACACATTATGTGTGGTACTGGGTGTTATGGTTAACAGTCTTTTGAAGGCTTTGTAGCCAGAACACATACAGTAAGTGTGCTTTGGTTTGAAATATCCACTTTGAAATTCCGCCTTAATAAAGACATTATAATATGTGATGAATTATGAATAGAGCTTTGGTTTGGTTTCATCATTATTTAAATTCTGACTCCTAATGAGTGCATTTTAATTTACTTGCTTTTTACTCATCTGCTCAAACAGCAACACAGCCAATTCTCCTAAATTACTGTAGTCTTCATTCTACAATGTTTCTTCAAAGCAATGTTTTATGCACAGACTGTAAAATACAGTAGTGTTTCAGATAATACAGGGAAGGGACTACACAAACACTGAATTTTAGATGAAAGTTTTTAGGTTAGATGGCAGACTGTGTTTAAGGTAAAAAGGCTGTAATGTCTTTATTTTAGTTCTCTTAGGTAGATTATTTTTCCTGCAAAATTGGCATAGACCGTAACCCTATACAGTTTTAAAAATGCAAATACTTCCTTTAACAAACTACAGGAAAATGTGCAAAAACAATATTGAATGTTTTCTTTCAGGTTTACTTAAAAGTTATTTGAGAAAAAAAAATATCTGTCTGTCCACCTAATGTTTTGTTTGTAGATTTAAATTTAAATTATGAATGTATACCTAAATTCCAATACCAACACTCGGTCAAACCCCTCAGTGTCTGATACTGACACAAAAGACACCCTTTATTTTGGGAGGGTTACTTTTGAATAGTCAGTGACATGTACCATTGTGCACTGGGGCCCGTCACAACTACCTAGCGCTACTTGATTACTAATTAACCTGTTGAAAATGTAATAAGTAATGAAACTATTTTAAATACTTCAAAATAATGTAACTTATATTTGCTAACGTTTTTCAATGCGGCATTTTCGCAGCCAGGCGTGGTCGGCTGGTTGCATTGATTTGGTTGCACTGATCTGATTGGTAGATGAGAGGCAGTGCAAATTCAAACAAGAGAACCAATCAAAAACAACACTCTTAATCTGAGTGCATACTGTCACATGAATGACACCTGGCTGGATGTCGACACAGCTCCTTGTAAGCCGTCCTACTCTTGATGGTTTTTCGCAAACAATTTGTCCTAACGGCTTTGCTGAGCAACCATTAAACATAGTTACCAAGACTTTAGCAACATGGCTTCCTATGCTATAACCCAAAGTATTTTCATACAACAGTTTGGGTGATATCCTATGAATTATGGCCCCACCAATGACTTTATGTCCTTAACGTAAAGTTACCTTAAAATGACTCAAAGTTCTCTCAAAGTTCACACGGTTCTGAGCACCTGTCTCTTGGGGAAAGTCCTATGTTTTGCAACCCATCCACTGCGTCAACCTGCCCTGTCACTGGACCACTTGGCACTGCTTCCTTTTTTACTCCCATCAGCGCATTGGTCACATGATCACACAGCCTTCCAAAATATGTGGGTTATACACAAATTACTAGCTCATAATTTTATGGGATATGTATGAATTTTAGTGCATTTCTTTTTGTAGGAAAACATACGAATAGTGCAGAGAACAGCCTGTGTAACCACAAGTTCATGAGTTTCATAGAAGTAGCAAGTGCCCCTTGAGTAGCCTATGTAGTGCCACCAGTGCCCCCTGGGTAATGCAGATTATTTATATGAATCGCCCAGTGAAAAAGAGTACCGTCAGCTTGTGAGAAGTGCACAAAACCAGTCATGGTGCACCAAAGAGTAAAACGTACAAGCAGTGGTACTGTGTATAACGGTGAGTACCGGCTGACTTCGAGCATAACATAAAACCTGTTTAACTGACAGTGTTGGGCCTGGATACAATAAAGGTAATGTCCCCCTGAGACCCAGTCTTATTAAAAAATAATGGTAATCACCCAGAGACACAAAGAAACAAGCTGGTGACCCCCTGGATCCTGACTCATCATTTGAGAAATGCTGCTCTGTGGATGTCTTAATTAGCCACTTGCCTTTAGAAAATATTAAGACGGGTCTCCACATGGGTGTTGCTGTTGTCTCGTGGTCTTCCATATGCAGCCTTAATTTAGTAAAAGATTGCAAGTAAAGTAAGAAGGCGAAAGTAGTAGTAAAGTAATTTTAATGACCGCTTTTGATTTAGCGTGCTCACCTTTGTGGAGGTGTAATTTAAGCAAGCTTACATATCTGCCATCTCAATTAAGTTGAAATAGAGCTCATATTTTCCAATGAACGCCACATAATAAATCTGCCCACGTCACCCACGTAATGGCTTTGAAAAAGAAAGTGAAGACTTGGACTGGAAAGCAGAGCAGTCATGGACTTTTATGTCATCCTCCCATTTGGGAACGAGCACACCCATAAAATTGTGAATAATGTGAGATGTGATTTTCCTCACTATTAGACATTTCACATTGCACGGTCTGTTAAAGCCAATGGCTTGTGGAGGAGTAAATGTACTGTACTCCACCATGTGTCATCCATCTCCTCCAGGCTTTGCAAGTTTGTATGCCAGCTGTCCACAAATCTCCCCATATCACACTCCATCATTTGTCATTTCTCCCCAGTAAAAGGCAGTTGAATGGCACCACGCAGCCCACAGTGTCAGCCGAGAGCACGCTATATGAAGCGTCGCCACTCACAACAGGTCACCCACCGGAGGCATCTCATTTCCCAGCGGTGAGTTTCTGAGTTACGCGCTTGGTTCCCTGCCATGGTGGGCCATTTCATAGAGGCCAGGCATTGTAACCTCATGGTGGACGGCCGGGCGTTTTGATAAAGCCTGCAGGGGAATAAGAATCTTCCCTCACGCCTCCGCTGTGGATGCGGGGTTGCCTCATGCTTCCCTCTCCCTGAGGCGAGTGCACGTCTGCTACAGGTCACATGAGTGATCAAAGACACAGCGGGGCGGCCCAGAGCCACTGGTGTCTCCTGACTGCAGGCTGGGTGATGGAAAGCAGAGCCAACAGGTGGGCACCAGACAGAGCAGGGATAAAAGGAGCTTTGTCTGAAAAACAAGATGGAGGCACGCAAAGGGGCTCCAGGGAGAAAGGAAAGGAAGGAAAAGAAAGAGGCAGCAGCAAACCTTGAAGGTAAAGATGCTCCACAAATAGACTTTTAAAACAGAAGAAAGCACTCAGGATGACAAGTGTGCATCTTAGTAAATGATACAGTAAACAGCTGTACGAGAGGCATATGGCTGGAATAAGCATTTCCAAATATAGCCAGTCAAAAAGGGACAACTGTTACATCTCTCCAGAGTTTCTACACACAGACAGAAACAAAAGCCAGGTATGTCATGTTGAGAATTTCCATTGTAGGCTGAACTGGATAAGTAGGATAACAAGTTTAAATGACCATATGTCTGTGAGATCTCAGGAGGGGAAAGAGGGGAAGCACTTTATCAGCTTTAAGGAAGTAGCCCATCAAAGTGTATGTGAGAATAATTTTGCAGCATTACAGAGGTGAAATGGTTTGATCTAATTGATCATATGGAAGTGTTTAGTGTTTGCCTTTCATTTTACCACAGCGTGCTGAGTCCCTGATGGGATGCACGCACTGAAATATTGAAACAAATTAAGAAATGCTTCACACAGATTATTCTCATTGTCTTCATTCCGGAGGTGCAGCCTGAGGTGGAGACAGAGCACACAGAGGAATCACAGTGATTTCCAGTCTTAGGCTTTTCTTTGGTGTTTTAAAAGCTGATGAGGCTTTACAGTAAGAGACATTTTTCATTTCTTTCATTTTATATTATCCTCAAAATCCTACAAAAATGCAGACACAACAGCATGTAAGTATACACAGTAGAAGGTCCATTTTTAAAGGGTTAGATGAATGATGAAGCATTTCCCCACCAGAATTTTTTTGGTTTGTGTTTTTTTACTGGACTTTAAGACAGAATTCAGACCTTTAGTTAGATTTCAACGCGGGATCATTCTGAAGTCATCAAATTCCGGTGCTTGGGCAGTGACTTCCACATCAGACATCGGTGACAGAGGCAGTCCTTTCTCATTGGCATGATACATGGCTGGGTGCCTGATGGCATCAGGGGGAAGTGCAGAGGGACAGCAGTGTAACTTAAGGGGATGAAAAATCTGAGTAGGGCAGGCGAGAGGGGTGGTGGATGGGTCCAACAACCACTGACCTTCACACGATAGGCCGGTGTTCACCTCCCATAAAGGCCAAACCCTGTAATTTTTTTCTAAACCTAAGCATATGCTTTTGTTGTCTAAACCTAACCATGTGCATGTGTTTGCTAAACGTAACCATGTGCATTTGGTGTTGAAGGAAAAAAATTGCAGTGTTGTACCTATGTAGTGCATTTTATTAGAGACGGTATGCAAACTGTACATTTCCTATGAAAAGCAGGTGTATTTTGAAAAAAAAAAACAGTGCATGTAACAGGCTGAAACTGACATGGTGCTCCAGAATGTCAACAACAGACACACCCAGGCGGCCTTTCATGTCCTATGTAGACATGGAAAGTCCATAATCAAGCAACTATATATGATGAGGTTGAAGTGAGGATGTGTTGTACATTTACATTAATTCATTTGGTGAACTATTTTGTCCAAGTAACATGTAGGCTGAAAGTGCCCTGTGCACACATTTGAAATGATCACTCCGTTAAATAGCTCGTAGGTTAATTATTATCAGCCCATTAAATGTCTGTTGGCATTTGGAACAGTTAGGTTTCACTTTCATTTTGTTAGGTTTAGACACCAATGCTATGTGATTAGGTGTAGAGAAAAACACATGGTTTGGCTTTCACTGAGTACACTTGTTACTAACAACTAAGGTGATGTACGTTATGTGTCATAAGTCACATATATCACATGAAATAAGTAACGTAGTTCAAATATTCACTGGTGACTTGTGGTTTCACATGGTACATGTTGGGGATTGATACTTAGATACAGTATAATTTTAAAGAAATAAATACCATATTCTTCCAATGGACATGCGCCATTTTAACATTTGGCAGCACGGTGGTGCAGTGGTTAGCATTGCCGCCTCACAGCAAGAGGGTTCCTTGTTAAAATTCAGGGTGGGAATGTGGAGTTTGCATGCTCTACCCAGTTTTCTCTCTGTGTCTCTAGAAGTCTGCTTGGGAGATACCATGACCCTACACTGTAGATAGCCGTAAATTAATCTAAAAATAAAAATAAAATATGGAAACAAAACTGCTAACAAGACTTCACCAAGCGGCAACCTCCAGGGCTGAAAATTAAAGCCAATGTGAAGTGCCAAAAACTGCAGTTCCTCTAATGGCCACTTGAGGCTGGCTCCAAGAGCAAGTCAATCCCTATAGACCCCCATTTTAAAATGTCCAACTTTACAACAGAAATATAGATGTTTACAGCCTAGTACCAAAAATGGTTTTGGTCTCTATAGCTAATTTCATAACAACTTCACGGGGGGTTAATTTTTTAAAAACTCACCTGTGTACATTTCTTATGGCTTAAAGTTAGGCATAATTAGGGGCAAGGCTGATTTGAGTGATAGGCTGTCTACCAGGCATCACCTCAGTCCTTGAGTCAGATAAACCCCTCACTCCTGCCCAGCTCCACCTTATTGTCCAAGTATGGTCATGTTTGGCTCCAAAAATAAAGATGGCAATGGCCAAAATGCCAAACTGATGGCTTCAAATAGGGGTGCACCATAAACAAAAAATAATGGATGTAACACAGTGAAGTCACCCATAGGTGGACTCCCATTATGAAGGGTGAAGACCCACATAACTTTGTAATATGTGTAACTTAAAGCCTTAATAAAATGTAAATGGGGTATTTATATTAAGGTTCCCCTCCCGTACAGTTGTCATGAATGTCAAAATTAGCTACAGAGACCAAAACTATTTTTTGTGTCATATGTGTATTTTTGTGCTTCAAATTTGGGGATTTTAACATTGGTGTCACGAGGGACTGACTTGCTTTTGGAGCCAGCCTCAAGTGGCCATTCAAGGAACTGCACTTATTTGGCAGTTCTGCATTTGCTTTATTTTTCAGCCCCCAAGGTTGCTGCTTAGAGTCCACAGATTAATGGGTGATGTCACTGTGGCTATGTCCATTACTCTAATACAGTCTATGGACTTCACCCATTGGTTTGTCATTTTAAATGAACAACATTTGCATAAAAAACACAAAGTAATACAATGTGTGCATTGAGCAAAGACATGATAAAACCAACAGTTAATGGAAAACAGCATTTTAATGTTTCAGATATTTTACAATGCCTCAATCAAAACATAGATTGTAGTGAACATGCTTATATAACAGGATAAAAATTGTGTAAAGATGTAAACATTGGGAGTTTGCTGTCATATGTATTTTTACACAGATCATAAACAATACAGTGATCTAATGATATTTCACATACATGATGGAATTTAGGTCATGCTATATGGGCACCACATATGGTGAATATTATGCAGCCAAAGACTGTAAATATAAATTGACATGACAAATGGTTAGAAATACTAAACACATGTTCAGATTTCGGTCAACAATGATTTCCTCTGTCTGTTTATCCTTCTGTCTGCATAAATTTACATGTGCCAAGAAGGAGGAAAACAACCCAATGTGAGATATAGTGTTTTGTTTGTGTTTTCAGAGCATTAAAAAGATCAACAGCACATGATTAGGGTGGGAAAAAATCCCTAGGTGTATTTTGATCAAGCTTTCTCTCATGGCAATGGATCTTCCTGAAGTGGAATAAGCCTTCCTTATGGCATTTTCTCACATTCAGCAGAATAATGCGTGTCAGAGATCAGGCCTTTAAGTGTTGTAACGTATCTTCCTGAGCTCAGTGTTGGAAATGAAGAGTTGGCTCCAGTTGTTCGGAGGGGAAAAAGGTCAGCCTTCCACGTGATTAATGGCCTACATCAGAGTAATCAATAAATGTAAATCAAATGTGTAAAACTCCTGCAGGGTGTCAGATTGTTCACCGCCGTGCTAGTGTTGGTACGCCAATGACCTGGACCTAGACACACTGCCACTCCTAATATATCCATTTTTATTTAGAGCAGAGCTAAAACTGCTGGTGGGCGGGAGGGGGTGGAGAGCAGCTATGAGACTGCTTCTAAGAAAACGCTGAAGTAGATACGGCCTGTGTGCTGGACTCACTGTTAGAAAGCAAAGCACGGGCTCGCTGTTGTTGGGCCACAATTGGGAAAAAAAATATATTTTCATAACTGTTTAGAAAAAATGAATAATTGCATTGCAGGACAGATTGGTTTGCACAATTTTGTTCCAAATCATTATCTCGCTGGAAGTCATGGAAATCTTTAAAATCTGCAAATTGGTTTGCTTTTGTGCCAGCTGGACCGACATGGTTTCAGCTGATGGATGCAATTGGTAGAACTGAGAGGGACAAGATCCACAAATAGACTAATGAACATCTCTGCTGCCTGAGACCGGACTTTAATCCAGCTCCAGAAGGTGCAACACTGCTAAAATGGTTCTGGGAGAATCCAAGGCATTTACATGGAAGGTGTTCCTTTAGCAGGGCCAGCCCATGCCTTTCTGGGGCCCTGAGCAAAATGTCCCTGGTGCCCCCTTGCACAAACTCCTCGACCAACACATTTTTACTGCACAGTGTGTCTATTAATATGAATAATTCTGATTTTCAAAAGAAAAATAATTTCATCCTGAGACGGAAAAATACAACTACTAACCGCAGGACCAGTTTAACCCCTAGCGACTGTGAGAGAAAAGTGGGTGCCACACCCCACCCCTATTAGCTAGTGATAAGTAGTTTGTAATGACTTTATTAAGCACAATTATAATTAGCAGCACAGTGGTGCAGTGGTTAGCATTGTCACCTCACAGCAAGAGGGTTCCTAGTTCTAACCCTGGGGTTGGGGGGCCCTTCTGTGCAGAGTTTGCATGTTCTCCCCGTGTCAGCGTGGGTTTTCTCTGGGTACTCCGGCTTCCTCCCACAGTCCCAAGACATGCAGGTTAGGTTAATTGATAAGTCTAAATTGTCCGTAGGTGTGAATGTTAGCATGGATGCTTGTCTGTCTCTATGTGTCAGCCCTGCGATAGTCTGCCGACCTGTCCAGGGTGTACCCTGCCGCTCGCCCAATGTCAGCTGGGATAGGCTCCAGCCCCCCCGTGACCCCCAACAGGACATAAAACTGACAAAAAATGCAACTCAATGCAAAGAAAACTTAAAAGCATGGATTCACTGAATCAAAACCATAAATCTTCAAATTAAATCATGAGATGAAATAAAAAGTCATAAACTCATAGAACTGTAAAATCACAAAGTTGCAGCAGTGTGAAGCGTAAAAAGAAAGAATTTCAGACCTGTATGAGGAAAGTCAGAGCTAACTAAAGGCTAAAGTGAATAGATATATTTTTAGCTTTCTTTTAAAATATTTAGAGAGCTTGCTTCCCTGGTATCTATAGGTAGTGTGTTCCATAGCTTTGAGGCATAATTGACAAAGGCTGCATCCCTGATCTTCCAGCCGTTGCTGGGAACCTCCAATAAACCAGCAGCAGATGATCGCAGTGTTCCCCAAGGCAAATAGTTAACAGGGGATTTAGCGATGTAGCTCGGTCCCAGCTCATGTAGGGCTTTGTATAAAAGGAGGAGGAGCTTAAAATCAATTCTAAATGTAACAACCAGTACAGAGCAGCTCAGACTGGCCTGACGTGCTCTCTCCTCTTGGCTCTAGTTAATAGCTGAGCTGCAGAGTTTTGAATGAGCAGAAGTCTCTCAGTGGTGTTTTCTGGGAGGCCAGTAAAAAGTGTGTTACAGTAGATGAAGTGGCTTGAAGTAAAGGCAATTTCTCTGCATCTTTTTCATTTGGAAATGGTCTTACCTTAGCAATGTTTCAGAGGTGGAAAATGATGTGTTCGTCACCTTGTTAATGTGGGATTTGAAGCTTAGATCTGAATCTTGGATCACATCAAGACTTGTAACCTCGGATTTAATCCAGGGAGTTCAACTCCCCAGATTATTAAACAGCATTTTTCTTTTTGTTTTAGGGCCAACAAGCAGGATTTGTCCTCGTTGAACTTTTAAAAAAATTATTGCTGATCCATTCTGTGTTTTTTTAAAATAGTATTGCATGGGGTGTGTGAGATTTAAAAACAAAAAAAAATAAGAAGAAGAATTTAAAAAGTATCGGTCATCCATAATTTCTAAAATAAATGTTCAAGTTCAAGTTTTAAAAAAACGTAAATGTAAGTTTGATAAACCACATTTTCATATATTTAACATTCCTGTTTTCGATGCAGTCGTTGACAGCTGTAAACTGTCAACTCAGACAAACACAGCCACGTTAATGTTTATTCACTGTGTGTTACCACTGAAAAAATATTTTGAATGGGGTTTGGGAACCACTGCTCGACAGGGTGAGCGTATAGGTGTTGCCTTGAGGTTCCTATATCATCTCAGTTTGAAAGGTGTTCTTGTGGTGCATACACAATTAACAAATGCATTTGCAATTAATTAAGTTACCTCAAGCTAATTGTGTGAGTGAATGTGGAGCCTTCAGCCCCCCTGAGGGTCTGGGGCCTTGGGTGACACGAGTTTTGTTACCTCACATTATGTGCATACTAAACACCAATGAACCAAAAAAAAAATTGATATGTTACTTTAAATGAATAATAAAAGAGCGCATGACATGTTTTACATGTCAAAGTCAGTACTTGTCAAAGGATGTTTACCTGTAAAAACAGCTGTGCGTGTTTGTTGACACTAATAATACTACTACCAGAAAACCTGCCTGTGGAGTTTAAAAGACGTGGCTGTTTATCAGGCTGGGAATGTCTAATCAAATTGCATTGTGGGAAATGTATCCGGTGTTTTGAACCTTCACCTGCCTACTTTGGTATTGACCATTCTTTTCCAAACGTACTTTTCGTAAGTCACCGAAGGTAATTTCAAATGGAACTATGTTCCTCTCAGAAATTCTTGTATTTGTCCCTCCCTACTTTGATATCCCCAGTTAGGTCTCTTTAAACAGTGTCCTTTGAGAACATACAGCCTGTCTACCTTTTGGTAAAGGCTGTGCAAAACCTGAGTGGAAGAGCACAGGCACCACTCAAGAATGAAAAACAGCTTTTATGCAAGATTTTCAGGTAGATGCAAAAACACTGAATCTATTTTTACGGTCAATACTCTCCTAAAGAGAGGACTCGGTATAAAAGGAAGATAAGGCAGTGAAAGACACTGCTGTTTGTTGTAACAGTGGAGATACTTTATCATAAACCTCTCATATTTCTTTCAAGAAAACAAAATGACAACAGGGTGCATTAATAATGCAACATGCATTTCTTTAAGTTTTTGTTAAACTGCTATTTCGGGATGTACTTGAATCCAAATATTTGAGTTCATCCCTCAATAACATACACAACATCCAAATAACGAATCATATCATATCATAAATCAGGAAAGCACAGATAATGTAGTGGAAACAGATATTCATTCTACCTGAAACTATCAGGGGAAAGAAATCATAATGGACATGTCTGTCTTTTAACCATTTTGTCTCCTCAAACTGATTCATATACATGTGGATGACCACAAAATAAAATGCCCATACTTTTTGTAACATAGGACTTTGATTTCACTAACTAATCGTTTCATTTATGAACATTATTGAGGCGATTGCTTCTCTATATTATAGTGGGGAAATTGTCAGGACTGAGGACAGAGATGAGGACTATGACAAGAGTGCTGCAGTGCTCCAGCACTCTCCAAGGTGTGTGTCTGTTTGAGAGAGTGAGAGGGGACTATTGCACGCAATGTATTGTAAATGATTAACGACTCCAACTCTGCTTTGCCAATTTTCGACCCGCCTGTCAGAGCCATAATATTTGCTGTAATGCTACTATGCCTGAAGGATATATTTTCTATATATCTTTACTGTAAATATTTTCTATTTACAATGCAAAACAGAATCAAACATTTTTTTCAGTCTCTGATTACCAATATCCCCTAGTTAAAGTGGTGGTGATGGAGTTTCAGACAATTCATAAAACTGAGTTTAGCAAGAAGTAAATCTAAAGAGAGAGAGAAAGTACAATATGAGGATGTGGAAATACATTTCATAGGCTGATTAATTATATTCATTCATTCATTTTCCATATCCACTTATTATGGTAGGGGTCGCGGGGGGGATGGAGCCTATCCTAGCTGACACTGGGCGAGAGGCGGGGTACACCCTGGACAGGCCACTAGACTATCACATAGACACATAGAGACAGACAACCATTCACACTCACATTCACACCTACGGCCAGTTTTAGAGTCACCAGATAACCTGCATGTCTTTGGACTGTGGGAGGAGGCCGTAGCACCCGGAGAAAACCCACGCTGACATTGGGAGAACATGCAAACTCCACAGAAGAGCTCTGTCACCCCAAGGGTTGAACCCCCCACCCCTTGGCTCGAACCAGGAATCCTCTTGCTTTGAGGCGACAATGCGAACTACTGCATCACTGTGCCAATTATATGCCAATTTTAAATCAATTAAAGCTTTGAAGACAAAACAGCTGCATTGCCAATGAATATTAGGTTAGAAAATACATTACATTTACTCAATTTAATGTGACATCTGGTGTGAACCATGTCCACTCCAGGTCTTCTATCTATATATAGAGCAGATCATTTTTTGTTGGTTGAACAGATATGCTACAGATAATGTCTTAGTGCATCTCTACTGCTGTTGCCATGGCAGTATAACTGTGACAGTAATTTGTTAATTGCTTGATTGGGATAATTATATAATTGTAGGAAATGGCCCCCTGGTGGTAACAAAGCAGCCACGTAGTTTTTTTTATGGCCAGGGTTATTGAGCAGAGAATGGTGCTAACACTGTGAGGGGGAAGGGTCTCTTTACTTGGTACAATATGGCTCAAACACTGCTGGGTTAAAGACTCCCTTTGGAGCATCTGATTCTTGAAAAAATATATATATTTATAGGACTTCAACAAGCTCAATGTATACAAGAAAATGTCTTTTACCATGAATCATGTAATAGAACTACCAAAAGCCAATCTTTCAGGCATGTTATCTGCAGGCAACAAATGGATCACACGGCTGTTGTGAGGGTGCGTGTTGTTGAAGCAGTGCTTGATGGATGGAGAGTCAGGTCTGCGTGACACCGGCCCTGCTGGGGACCCTGAGTTCAGGGCATCTGCCGTGGCAAAAAGGAAGGCTGGCACGCAGCATTTCCCCCCTCTGGCTCTCCGAAGGAGAGCGCCAGAGCCAGACACTGGCTCATGATGAATGTGAGCCATGACTGAGAGGCGAAGTCAAACTGCATCTGCCCCCAAGCTGCGCTGCTCTTTCACCATCATAACAATACACCCACCTCCTCTCACTGCAGTCCTACAGGGACCACAGTGAAGAGTACTGTGCTGAATGCTACTGTCCAAATGTGTGGACAGTGGAATGGAAATACTTAAGAGCACTCCCCTGCATTCAGCCTCTCTTCTGCAAACACGTATCCTTTAACCCTTTGAATCCCAGGGTGTTGTTGCTCTCGCTCGCTTTATTTACAGGCATAGACACTGCATAGCTTAGCTGGGATTTCTGTGTTGTTGTTTTTTTGTTTTGTTTTTTTTTTCTTTAGGATAACTTTAGTAAATAACTCAGATTTGTCATAATTTGGCCTGTGAGTGGCACTACACATGATCAAACAATTCTTATTAAAATGTAATTTAGTGTAAAATTTAAAAAATAAATAAATAAATAAAATCAGTTTCTGTTTTTCCTCTTGTTTCTGATTGGAATAAATGTTTTGAGCTTTGAAATTACAGTTTCCACTACGGATGTCTGTCTGTGTGTCAGCCATTTTGATTCTTCAAATCGATTCATATCATCCAGTCAATATTCATCCGTTTAAAATTTAACATGCTGTATGTATCAGCCACAGGTTTAAGGAGTTTTTAAGTAGCATCCACACTAAGACTTATTTTATGGTTATTAAATCAAATGGAAATAACAAGAACTATGAAATAAATGTAGCATTAGAAATAGAGGTCCCCTGAAATAAATAAATGATAAATTGCAAAATAAACCAAATAATTTGGGCTAACAACATAAACGTCCCCTGAAATATAAATAAAAACAGTCCTTATTTATGAATTAAACCATTTTGACACATTTATAGATTTATAATTACAAGGGCTGTCAAGGGATTTAAAAAATTAATCTAATTAATAAAATGCTCTGATTAATTAATCTAAATTAATCGCATACATCAACTTTTGCTGTGAAAGTATTTTTTAAAAATTAAATTCTAATGAGAACTGGCAAATGTGTTGGAGTAAAGCTACTGGATAATGATTGATAAGCGTTAATTTATTTAATGCATTAATTCTTCTGTGATTAATTACACAAAATTAATGTGTTGTCAAAATAACACATTAATTTAGTGTAATTAATCACAGAAGAATTAATGCATTAAATAAATTAACGCTTATCAATATTTACTAATACTAATACTTACTGATTTATTTATATATTTCCTTTTTTTTCAGGAGTTATTTCATAGCCATTTTTATTAATTTCATAGTATTTATAAAACTATTTACTTAATATTGACTTACTTAGTTTTAGTTTATTTAAAAGAAAAATAACAGAGAGAGAGTGATGAAAGTGCAGCATGAGGATGTGGAAATATATTTAATAATTATTTACATGTCAATATTAAAATAATTTGATGCTCAGAGGGCACAAATATTTCATTGCCAATTAATGTTAGGTTAGAAAATACAACATTTACCAGTATTAACCACGCCCACTGATGGTCTTCTGTTCGAATATGGAGATGGCGACGGATAATTTTGTTGGCTGAACAAAAACAGAGATGGATAGTAACATCTCTGTACACCTCTAAATGTACTCACCAGGAAGAAACCACAAAGACATGCAAAGGAACTGCAAAGAGACACAAAAAGACCAAAACATACACAAATATATTTTATTTTAAAGAGACACAAAATTACCACAAAGAGAAACAAAACCACAAAAAGATGAAAAAAACTACAAAGAAATGCAAAACAAAAAACTTTTTTTAAAAGAAGCAAAAACTATCACAAAGCCTGTGTATCTTGCTCCTTTAACATATCTGTGAACAGAGACCCGTTGTCTCATAGTCTGCCCATGTTGCCATGGTGTCAATAAGTTAGTTGTTCGCAACACCTGAGCTTTGTTTAGCCTTTAGCCTAGATTGACGGATATTTCAACCCAGTCTCACTCCGAAGTTGTTCAATACTGGTGCTTGGCAGTGAATTCCTCATCAGACACAGACAAAAAAAAACATCCCTCACATTTGCATGATATGGCATGATAGGGCAACGTCATTTTGTGACAGTGCTAGATGGCGTCAGGGGGAAACGCGACAGGACAACGACATAAGTTAAAGGGGAGAAAAGTCTCAAACTGGTGTTCACCTATGAATGTAAAGCCAAACCCTGTAATTTTTTTGTATACCCAACCACACGCCTTTATTGTTAAAGGACAAAGACATCAATTAATGGTGTTGTACTGATGTAATACTTTTATTACTATCAGTTCTATCTATCAGTTCTATCAGTTCCTGTTTGCACTGTAACCATAGATATACAAGCAGCAATGTTCTGCATTACTTTTGACACTGAAGAAAGTCAGCGATTATGAGATTTCATGGGGCAAAATCTTGAATTACAAAGAGCCTCTTCTATTCAAAGTGGATTTATGGGTGCTTATCCTGTATGGATATATGAGATACTGCTTAATTTGATGCTTATACGGGAAGATCTGATGTTATACGGAACGCTTATAAACCCAGCAAGATCAGAAATACAGCTATCACCAGAAGGAGCAGGTTGCACTCTTGCAGTCAGCTCAGTGTCTTGGGAATTATGGTTATACTGTCCATATGATTCTGAAGTGCATGATTTACATGCAGGGTCAACATTCAGTGCCAGTGTAGGAAATAATGTGTCCTTTATGTGGCACACTGGTGGGGGCTCTGTTAACGGCAATGTTGGTCTTTCGGTCGGTCCACTACTTTGGTACAGACAGAAATTTCTCAACAACTACTGATTGGATTACTGTGAAACTGGGTACAGGCATTCATGGTTCCCAGATGAAAAACCCTACTGACTTTGAATTTTTTCCAGACTAAGTTTTCTTCTAATGCCACCAACAGGCTGATATGTGTGGCTTTAAGGGAACTGTCTTAAAGGGATAGTGCACCCAAAAATGAAAATTCAGCCATTATCTACTCACCCATATGCCGAGGGTGGCTCAGGTGAAGTTTTAATGCGAAAGTATACTTGCTGCACGAAACGCGTGCAGTTTTTGTGCACGTTTGGCTGCCACGCGTATTTTGTGGTCGTTTGGCACGTAGACCGCACACTTTGCTGCGAGGTAGCGTGACGTGTACGCGAGATGCAATATTGACATGAACACTAGAGGCGCTCGTGAGAAGTATACCTAGAGACTGTGAACGTGAGGTCCGAGGTGGACTGGTGAAAAGGATATAATGGAATGAAAGATGTAGGAGCAAGGTAGACCCAGAAGATGGCAGTAATGCAACGTAACGGATGCCAACCGCCATAAAACTCCAAAGATGGAGGAATTCCCTGTGCTTTTCCTCATCGATTGCTTGCATGGGTAAAACAAGGGAAACAAACTCCCCATGTGATTGGTTAAGGAGCCGCACATACCATCTCCGATGGCGGCAGAGACAACGCCTTTTCCTCTGCCGAGATCTTAACAGCAATAAAATTATGATCTCCTCTTCATCGAGAGTGTCCATGTTTGTGTTTATCCGGAAATACACTGTCACCGCCTTCTTCGCTTTTCGCGATCTCTGTGTCTGAGTGCTGTGGTCTGCCCCTAGCAGAGACCACCAGTATCAGGCATTTTGGCTGCATTGACGAACGTCCGTGCTACAGCAAGTATACACACAGGTGCAGCACACCGTGTACGCGTACGTTTGGCCACGCAGCAAGTATACTTGTCGCTTTAGAGTCCTCACAACACTTGCAGAGATCCAAGGGGAGAGGGGGTAGCAACACAACTCCACCTAATGCAGGCTTATGGGGCCCCAGATTCAAACATGCAAAAACACATAATTGAAAGAGGCTACAATGAGGCTAAAAACAGAGTTCAAATGACGTTTTTTCCAAACAACTTTTTATGTCGGGGCTTCAGGACACTTGGATCACTACGGACGAGCAGTATGGAGATATTTTGTGGTTTCAGTTATGTGTTTTTGGATGTTTGAATCTGGGGTGCCTTAAGCCTCCATTAGGTGGAGTTGTGTTGCTACCCCCTCTCCCCTTGGATCTCCACAAGTGTTGTGATGACTCTAAAAGTTCCCCTGAGCCTCCCTCGGCATATGGGTGAGTAGATTTTTGGGTGCACTATCCCTTTAACAACTGGTGGATGGATTGCCATGATATTTGGTCCATGTTCATGTGTCCCTTTGGATTATATTTACAAGATGTAGAAAACATGTTACCACTAAATTGAGAGGAAAATGTCTTTATTCTTTTATGTCTGGGTTGCTGGAAAAATATTAAATAAATAATTCCTGAACATGACTGACACTTTTGACCTGAGGACACCACTGACAACATACAGACACAAAACCATGCATTTTTACTGTATCAGTTTAGAGATATTTCATATTTATATTTATGAATACACAACATCTGTAAAACCAATTAGGTGTTTGAAGATGTTTTTTTCTCTTTTCTTTTTGCTGAAATATTAAAAAAAATTGACTTTCAAATGATGAAACAGAGTACCTTTCTTTAAAGATATGTTTTCCTATGATTACTTGGTATAATATTATTAATACTGATTGCGAGGAATCATTAACAGTAATTATGAACTAAGGCTACTTCTTAAAAAGGTTGTTTGGACTACATTGTAAGGGGAAAAAAATAAAAAATAGATCAAATTGACAACATACAAGTGATATTCAATTATCACAAAATATTATTCAGAAAAGTCACAGACCAGCAAAATAATGCCACTCAGTTTAGTTTACTGCAATAAATGGTCACTTCCTACTTGTTCAAAGGTCATTGAAAAAAAAAAATACCCCACTATTCACAGGAGAGTGAAGAAATTTTAACTTTGGTCTTGTACAATGTCAGTGGTAGGGGGATTGCACCAAGAAGGATCACTCAATTAATCTGGTAACTTCTAAAATAGCATGCAACAAATTCTCTGTACATTTGTTAATAAATGGCATCAATATGTAAGACTAAATGACACCTAATGTATGAAAGTTTAGTTTTACAAATTTAGATTCAAAACATTAAAAACTGTAGCCAAAAAATGTTCACAGGTGAACTGACAATCAATCCTCCTCAAATATCCCTGAGAAAGGGCGGGGTTGGTTGAAGGGGGTTCAGTTACAGTAGAGAGGCAATGGTTAACTAACAATAGAAAAACATTCCTTTCCATATATGGCCATTGTTTGTAGTTTCAGTTGTTAAAGGGCCAGTGTGTAAAATGGGTTGAAAACAGTGACATCAGTGGTCAAATTCTAGATTGCAGGGCTCACTCGCTCACCCCTCCTGTCGGGTAAATGACGGTGGCCTCGTAGGGACAAAAAGCCTTGCGCACGAGTTTTTCAGGAGTAGGTCTATCTAGCGATGAGGTGAATTCAGAAATCTAAACCATGTTACGATATTGTAATGAATCCCTCACGAGCATGAGACCAGAGGAGCGTTCGGGAAAAAGGCCAGTTTATTTGAGCACTCCAAAAACTCCGGTAACACTCCAGGGGGTAAAAGACTCCGTCCCAAACTTTGACTCTTCTAGTGTAACAGACACACTTCATACACATACTCGTTTACCATACCGAGTGGGGACCCCCTCCCCTCTCTGCTCCACCAATCTCCAGCCCGCACACTGACTGACAGCGTAACCGGTAAACAGAGCTCAGCTGTTCATTTAGCCTAGCAATATCTCCGGACTATAGTAGCTGCAATGGACGACTTTGAACGCGATTTTGAAGAATTTCTTGTAGCGGACACAGACCCAGAGCCATACCTGTTTGAGCCGGAGCATACAGATGAGGAACTCCATGTGTTGGATG